>NC_030814.1:17835000-18135000 GCF_001704415.2 Capra hircus | reverse complement strand
TTCATAATCTTATCTCTGTGAGATACTTTGCTACATATATCCTAGAATTAGTCTGCTTAAAACACAGGCACGCATGCATGTGCACACACACACACACAGACACACACACTGCTTTGCTTTGATATGAATGGTTTTTCCCACAGATACATGAACATTTTGGAATCACACAAGACATGTTTGATACACAACATTAGTAACTTAGAAAGCTGGTTTTTAAAGAAAATACAGAGTACAATTCTTAAATAACGAAGACCAAAATTCAAACAACCAAATCAGAATGGATACAACAAAATTAGTGTTGCCAGTTTCAAATTAGTTACTTTAAGAAGACAAACATTTACTGCGCTACCCAGAATATTTTTGGAAGTCCTCTTTGAAGAATTTTTAGGTACCATTGGTCCAAATCTTTTGAAATATTCTTAGTGATGTTGAATCTTCATCAATTGAGGTCAAATTGTATTTTTAGAGAGAGCAAAAAGCCAATCAAAGCCAAGTCTACTGCATAAGGTAAGTGATCAAGCTGAGTCGTTCCACTTCTGATCAGAATCAAAGCCGCTTGCAAACTCCACAGTGGTGTGTTTATGTGGTTTTATGAAGTTTCTACTGGCATTGAATACAATTTTAGATGAAAGCTATAAATTTGTTCTGAGTATCATTAGAATGTATAACTACTTCCTAAGATAATGATTTTGAACAAAAATTAAATTTGGGCATATAGCTTTTAATATACTTGTTTTATTTTAAAGTAGAAGGAATAAATTACTTTTTATTCTCACAGTATATATCAAAATGATTTCTAGGTGAATTTAAAACGTCCTCTTTAAATTAAACAATAAAAATTCCAGGCGATTAGCTAAACATCATAACAACAAAGTAGGAACCTTTAAGGAACATATTGATATTGGTACAATTGATGGTTTAAAAAAAATACATCAGAAAAAAAATACGCATAGAAGATTAAAAGACAACACATGGAAAAAAAGAGACAGTAAATTTATACATACTTGAAGTGAACAGAAAACTTAAATTGTCATACTCAGTAAAAGGAAAGAACCATTCTCTTAGCTTACAAAGTATAATTTGGCATGATATTCCTCCAGGACAAATTGGTGCTATGTACAGAATGTCTGAAACACATGTACACTCTTTGACACAGTAAGTTAACTTTTAAGAATGTATCTGAAAGAAATTTTGAATGTGCACAAAGACTTATATTCAAGTAAGCTCTTCATAGTAGCGAAGGAGAAGAAAATCTGATACCCAACTACAGAGGATTAAATCAGTCAGTCTTGATATTTCCATATAATAGGATAATTAAAGACAGGAAAATGTTTATAATATACAAGTTGTCAAGCAAGGACACCATTGCAGTCATTTTACTTCTTTAGACACTCAATTAATCTATTTTCAAATACTCTTAATTCAGTTTAATGAAAAACAGACTTTTGGCATTGCCTGTATGTGTGTGTGTGCGTGCACGCGTGTGTGTGTCAAATTGTTACTTTCGAAACACTCCACTGCTGGTGATGTTGTAAGAGCTCTCCATTCTGGATAAAGCATTGTTTCTGCTCATGGACATTTTCTCACAGCAGCACCGCACAGTCTGTTCTGCCTAAGCCGTGAGGATACGTGGGAGCCTCCTTTGCCACCTGCACGGAACTGCCTGCTTTGGTGGGCACATTGCACTGATTTACTTTTTCCTCCTGAGAGCTGAGGTTTCTACTTTCTGAGACATTCAGAGTAGGTGATTTAAAGCTTGTGATTATCACTTCAGTATTGAGTCTGTTTTTAATGACAATTTAAATCACAGAGAACAACACTGCTCAATCTCCTGATATCCTTTCTATACCAGATGACCACTTAAACTCTATCTCCCTGCAGATCTTTGCACCTTTTCACATGTGTTTCCTTTTAGTTAAAGCTACGAATATGATTTGGATTATTCATTTATTTCAGTGTGTTAAAACTTGAGCTCCTTCATCATATTTCAGGTTTGTTTAATAGCTTATAGGGGTTAAAATACCATCAACGAAATAACCAACACTGCATTTGGTTACATAGCAGAGGGCACTTTCTCAGTCCTTGCAAAGAAAACCCCAAAATAAGATCTTTTAGAAGTGTTGGTATGTCCCAACTAGAACAAAGAAATTTTTTAATCTGAACAGAGGCTATTGACAAAGGGATGATACTGAAAAACTGGGGATTTTTTTAATAGTCATATTAAAAACTCATATTTGAAAAACTTATCACAAATGTTGATAAAATAAGTTTAATCATCAAATATATACTGCGGACTCAAGAGGAGGTAAAACATATGCTATATTTGATTTAGTTACTAAAGCCCCAGAAAATTAGAGAATTCATTTAGAATTGTATTAATATGAGTAATGTTCTAAGATATGTGTATAATACAGTTGTATTTCTCATTTTGTGAAAGGTGATTTCAGAGGAGCAGTGTAGAAATGAGGCTTAAAACCATAGACATAACCACATGGTCAGACATAACTCACGTGGTCCTGCCAGAGGCTATCTATCTCACCTTGGGCAAACTGTTCTATTTCCTCCCACATACCGAAGGCATAATAATGCATGTCTTGAAAGTTACAAGATAAGCCTTGTAAATGAAATGAAATCATACATGAAAGACTTTGCAGAGTCCTCAGCTCATAATAAGCATTAAATAAACAGTAATTGCCATTATCATAGCTAACACCAGTTTTGATGCTCATTAAATTTCATGCTGTTCTCCTTTTCCGAATTGTCTCCTCACTTAGGTTGCATCTACAAGATCCATTTCTTTTTCTTTTTATTTATTTAAATATTTTTTTATGTAGACCATTTTTAAAGTCTTGATTGAATTTCTGACAATATTGCTTCTTTTCATGTTTTGGTTTTTTAGGCATGTGGGATCTTAGCCCCCTAACCAGAGACTGAATTTGTGTCCCCTGCATTGGAAGGCGAAGTCTTCAAGGAAGTTTCTCCAAGATCCATTTCAATTTTAACTTTTTTCTAAGATTTCCTTGATTTTTCTGGCTTTTATTGATCTCTCTAAATATTCCGTGACTGATTCTTACCCCTTAACACAGATAAACTATAAACTCCTAGAGATCAGGAAAATGCCTCCTATTGTTTCAGAATTTCTTAAAGAATTTTATTTATCATCTCCATGTCCTAGTTATTTATTGTGATATAACAAACCCTGAAACTCAGTAGCTTAAAAGAGCAACCATCTTATTATGTCTCATGATATTTGCGGGTAAGGAATTTGGTCGGGGGTTTGTTAGGAGGGTCTATTATTTTGAAAAGCATTGAGAAAGTAATTGGTGGTGGTCAGGGGCAGCTGGACTGCTAGGGAGGGTCCAAGATGTCTTTATTCACATTCTGGTGCCTTGGTGAGGCTGTTGGGAAAATTGGGCTCAGCAGGTATGCTGGTGCCTACATGAGGCACATGCATGTCCTTTACCCAGAAAGGTGGGCTCATAGTTATCATTGGACTTCTTACATGTCAGCTGAGACCACCAAATACATGGCCTTAAATAACTAAGAAGTCATGTAGCATCTCCCACCGTTATTGGTGGAAGCAGTCACAAGCCTACCAGGTTCATAAGGAAGAGACATCATATATCCCACCCTTTAATGGCAGGAATGTCAAACAGTTTGCAGCCATGATTTAAAACTGCCAAAAATGCCCCTGATATAAAGAGTACTTTAAGAGCAGAGACTATGTCCTGGTCATATTTACATCACCAACAATGTCTAATAGGTCAGGAGATATTCAATAACTAAAGGTTATTTATAAGCTATAAATGTCTTTTAAAATTTGATTATGAATATGCCTTTGTATTCTATATAAAGAGAAATCAAACTAATTATTGATGTTTTTCATATCAGAATGTAGCCTTCTTGAATTTTACTACCATGAAACTATGACCGTATTGAAAATGTCCTTATTACTGTCACTTATCCCTTATTAACTCATGCCGCAATCTCCCTTCTTTCTCTCTTTCACCTGTGTGTGTAAGATCTGAAGTCAGAAATATGGTGTTTTCTACCAATAATACTGCAGAAGCCACTTCTTTCCTTCAGAGCCAAATTTCATCTTTTTATAATAACAATATTAACATTAACATTAAGTTAGGTAATATTTAAACTCTAAAACTCTGCAACTGTGGTTTACTCTTGTTATAACAACCATTGGAGAGCAGCATGGATCGGAAGAAACAGCACTGTTCTGGGAGCAATAGAACATGGAGTTTGGTTCCAGACCTGGCCCCTGTAGATGATGTGAATTGCTAGAGAAATTACATTCTCCAAAGTGCCCAAGACTGTAGTGAATTGCATGAGATAATAGATACGAAAAATCTTGATCAACTATAAAGAGTTGCGTGTCGTGATTGGGAAACAGTTCTCTGCCTTCCTAAAGGGATGGTGGAAAGTCCTACAGGATTTAAGATAGGATCTGTCCTTGTACTAAACACAGCTTTGGAGCACTTCTTACAACAACATCTATGTTGGAGTAGCTCCAGCCCCAGAGTCTGCTACTGAGCCCAGCCCACACAAATATCACCCTCTTGCCTTACTTGGAGGCTGCATTTCCAGTCATTGAAAACATGCATATCATCAGAGAAAGACACTGATAATTCAGCCGCTGGGCCAGTATAGAGAAGTTATTCATTTCTGGGTTCAACCTCAGGTCAAAAACATGAAACCTCAACTATTAAGCAAAATGGTGACAGGCCCGGTAGTGATGACCCAAAGTGAATATATTGCTCATGAGAACCAAGGGTAAGAATACAGTGGCCTGAAAAAGGATGGCAAGTCAAGGTCAGGAACAACCAGGCCATAGTCCAGAGATGTATATGAAACAGAATGTTCAAGATGGAGTAGAGAACAGCAAAGGGGAGGTAACCATCAACAGGAAAGGCTATGGAAACACTTCACGGGTGACTGTATCTTCAGGGTTTGTTTCTTTTCTCCACCAGCTTCTTCTTTCCTTGATACTTTGCCTAAAATAGATAACTAATGAGAACATACTGTATAGTACAGGGAACTCCACTTAATGTCCTGGATGGGAAGGAAGTCCAAAACGGAGGAGATGTGTGTATATGTAAGGCTGACTCATTTTGCTATACAGGTGAAACTAACACAACATTGTAAAGCAACGATACTCCAGTAAAAATATAATTTTTTTAAAAAGACATCTTTATCTCCATAGATCCTGTGAAGACATGGAAAGTGAAGAGAAAGTGTTAGTCACTCAGTTATGTCCAACTCTTTGTGACCCCATGGAATTGTAGCCTGCCAGTTTCCTCTGTCCATGGAATTCTCCAGGCAAGAATCCTGGAGTGGTTTGCCATTCCCTTCTCGAGGAGATCTTCCTGGTCCAGGGATCGAACCTGGGTCTCCTGTATTGAAGGCAGGCTCTTTACTGTCTGAGCTGCCAGGGAAGCTTGGAAAACGATACCTTCCTGCTGAAGAAGGCAGTTTGTTTTGGCCTCCCTGGCTTACAGCTGGAACTGGACTTACTTCTTGAAATCCAGCTCCTCCGTTAGCTTCAGCCTCAGTACTTTTTTAGACATCTTACACTCTAACATTCCCATTGGAAGGATGCTGAGTTCACTACGACTGTAGAATTTGTTTGAAGTTAGTACTTGTGTTCTCAGCAGAATTGTTCCCTAACTTATTTCTCTAATTTGCCTAGGTTTAACAGAAAGCATCAATAAGGAAATATGTAAAGTGAATAGATTTATATCTAGTGTCTGGGTATAAATGGAACTGTTATGGTCTGGTTGTGTGGCTGTAATGCGTGGTAATGTATGAGAATGGAGGAAGAAATGGATGATTTCTGCGTTCTCTTGTCCTTAGAGGTAGCTAAGAAACACCCACCCAGATACAAAAGTCAAGAGAGGGTCACGCTCCACCTTACCTTTGCTGATGACACGTTTTTTCAGCCCAGTTCTTGGCCTGCTGCTGCTGAGGGCTCACACAGCTCGGGGTGTCTGGGAAATGCCTGTTTCATTAAGGCTGCTGAACCCTATCAGGTTACACTTCAGAAGTAGTGACCAGCTTACTTAAAACAAAGAAGCTTTGACCTTTCTCCCCTTCTGAAACCAAAAACAGATGAAGTTAAAGTGACTCATTTCCGGCTTTAAATATGCTCTAAAAAACATTTTCTCAAGTAGTTTTGGGGCTGAGGGTTTTTGGTTTTTTCTTTTTCTTTTTTTGGTTGTGTTTTCGCTTTCGTTTTATATTTTTACATAAATGCTCCTTCCCTTCTTTCCAAGGTCAACGGGTCTATTACTTGTATTCATGGTGCAGCTGACTATCCTTTTTTTTCTTCTTCTTCTTCTAGATTTCTTACTTTCTTCATTTAAAAAAAAAAATCTGCGTTGTTTATAGCCATGACCCTTGATCCTCCAAGTCTTAAAACAGCTTGGCTTTCAGCAGCTGAATCTGACAAGGTCAGCATTTTTCTGTTTATTCTGAGAATACTATTTACCCTCTGGGGTTTTTAAAAGCAATTCTGTAAAACATCACTTGGAAAAAGTTTGTAACATTCATAGAGACTTCTATAAAGTCAGCTCACAATAAAAGACAATTTCTTACTCTGATTTTTTAACTCTAGGACAGTCATCACAATTTGAGCATCTGGTGCCTAAGTAGCTGCTAACCAAAAATTTTAAATGAAATTATAACTATAAAATAATCTAAATGATCTAAATATTTATTTCATTTCAGTATGATGTGCTTCCAACTTGAATCAAACACCAATCAGACAATTGTGTCTTCTCCTTCAGAAAATATTTCCCTGCAAAATTGCATAATACAATACATTAGTTATTTTAAGTCATGAATTAGGATACGGAGAGAAGGCAGACCTTTTCAGTAGTCAAGCTGCAGAACAAATCTACTTTTGATCAGTATGTAAGTTGTGAGTCAGCTGGGGATCATAACTTGTGTTTAAGGAGACAAAAGCTGTTTCTGAACTGGTGAAATTGAGAATGTTATTTGAAAAGAGACTAACGTATTTGTTAAAGGTTCAAAGATAATCCGCCAGGCCTGGATACAGTTCTCCACTGACTGGAGTGACTGCCAACGCCTCTGCTTCAGCGTGAACACCTCAGAGCCCAGCAGCCCTTGGGATCAAGCTGAAAACATTACTTTCTAGCCGGGCGGTTTCATCACAGAACATGCCTCCCCGACACATGGAATTCCCCTCTAATAGGATTGACGGTGAAGCGAAAGTATGTAATGTGTTCAAATCTTATTAAGAAAAAGTTCATTCACTAGACTGTGAGAAGAAAACATTTTAACTCTAGCAAATTTGCTGCTAGGTCAGAATGCACTAAATGAGCAAACAGACATCTTTTCGGTGGTGGATAAGGGTTGGATAGGGGGTGAGAGGAAACACCCACGCCGTTGGGAACACTGGGGTTTCTTCAGGAAGAGTAAGGATGCTTGAATCTCGGGCTCAGGAGAATCAGGTAGCAGGTGCCTGAGAGGATCAGCACCGCTAAGTCTGCATTTATTCCTTGAGCTCTAACTGTACATTAATTCGATAAGATGGTCTAATAAAATAATGCATTTTTCAAAATGCTTAGCTGGCATTTCAGGAGGGGCGGGCGTTTTTATTATTTACCAAGGGATGCATCTGGAAAGAAGTGGTGAATGAAGGAAGCTGGCGCTGTAGGCTGCTCTGGCCTCCAGGGGTCACCCTTCCCTTTAATGACTGTACAGCAATAGTCTGAGACCCCACCCTGAGGGACCTGGGTCTTGTAGCAATTTCTTGTGGCCTCAAAACTCTGAAAAGCCCAGATGTTGCTTATATGTTTCAGAACGTGTGCGGGTTGTCACTTTTCCCCTCAGCCAGCCATCTGTCTCTGTCTGCTGCCACGCCCTTCTGCTGACCACCTCTTCCTGCCAGAGCCTGCCCTCTCAAATGCTGTTTCTGCCCCCCTCAAGCCAAAGTGTGGACGTGGGCCTGTGTCATTACTCCCTGCAGTCTGCAGCAGGCTGAGGAATTTCACAAAACTTTGCTGGAGGCTACAAATAGCAGAAAGAAACAGAAAAGAAATACAGGACAGGACACTAGATTTGTGTAACTCCTCTTCAAATGCGTACATCTCCCAGGGGTTCCCTGCTAAATGTCTCTCCCTTACACACACATGCACGTCTTGCACTATGTTTCACTGGCCAGTGTCCTTCTCTCTTGCCTGGAATCAAGACTCTCACACGTCCTGTGTGACTGCCACACACAGGAAAGTTTATTTTCCTAAGAGGAAATCTGATGTGATCTGAAAAGGAGACAACCCTTTACGTTATCTATGCAGCTTCTTTCTCTAGTGTCTCAAACTTTCTCAGACTACAAGTCTTTGCCTTACCTTATTTTAATCAAGATGTGGAGGGGTGGACAGGGGAAAGCTGTGCAATTTAAAAGGCAAAGATGTTTCTGGATTCGAGGCCTTCATTTTTATACAGATACTGACATCCATCTAGATACGCTATTCTACTGGGGAGTCCATGGCTAAAAGAAAGTACCCAGTGTGACTTAAGGAGGGGATCTTGGGATCACTCAGAATAAAGGAAAATAGTCAATTACAGAGTCACAAGTATAAAAGGAGAAGGCAAGAACTGGATTCTGAGACTGGCAGGTTAATCAGCTCAGACCTTAGGCTGTGTAAACTGAGAAACTGTTAAGAGTTAGGAAAGAGGATGACGCTTCCAAAGCAAAAGCAAAGATGAGACGAATTATATACGGAGAAGCAAGAGATGGAAAAGAAAACTGCAGAAATGATCCACTGCAAAACAGAAAGAGAGACACAGATGTAGAGGGAAAAAATGTATGGATACCAATGCGGGAAGGAGGCGGTGAGATGAATTGGGAGATTGGGATCGACATACATTCAATACTGATACTATATATGAAATAGATAAGTAATGAGAATATACCGGATAGCTCAGGGAACCCTAGTCATGCTCTGTGGTGACCTAAATGAGAAGGAAATCCAAAAATCAGGGGCTATATGTATACAGATAGGTGGTTCACTTTGTTGTACAGTAGAAATTAACACAACATTAGCAAACAACTATATTTCAATAAAAATTAATTTAAAAAAGAAAAAAAACTACCAAATGTAATATACTTTATTTCCTCAATGAAGTGAATTTCCCTGTTAAAGGCTAGGGATTAATTAGAAAAACCCAGAATGATTCACTCTGGGTTAGCCAAGGGCAAAGACCAGAGACACGAAATGAAAGTGTCACTGAGGACTGCCATTGTGCTTTTATTTGCCCTACTCTCTGGAGACTTGAACCAGGCATTTGGGTACTAATGCAGGGTACTCATTTTGTGTCCCTGCAAACCAGTACAGTCTAAATGTTTGTTCATGCTTATTCAGAGCAGGACCTCATGAGGGAAAGACAGAAGACTCCTGTTGGTGTCTGGGTATGGCAGCTTTTATCTCTGACCCAAACTTCAAGACTTGGCTCAGTAAATCAAAGACTTTTCTGAGGAGATATTTTGATGACCAGCTATTGTTACTTGACCAGCTCATTTCCACTCCAAGCTAGCCTTTCAAAGTATAGGTCCCAACAAGGTATATCACTTTCCTTGGAAATTTGCTAATAAATGTAATTCTTCCAACTTATTGATTGCCCAATGATGTCCTGGTGTCTCCTGCAGATGGAAGCCCTGGACACCATCTAGCTGGTCCAGCTGGTCTACCTCTCAACATGTCTTTGCCAGTCTTATATGACTGTCACTTACTTGGGTTACTGGTGTCAGGACCACCGAACATGTGTCCCTCATTCCCCACTTACCCACATGATAAAAACAGTGTGTTTCCAAACACAAGATCTCTCGTCACGGGGACTCCCTCTAAATGCTGTGAATAGAAATGGTGGGCCTAAGGGTATAAACAATAGTAGAGATGGAGGCCAAGATGTAGAAGATATATACCCAAAATGTTCCTACAGTCATCTGGAGTATGACACGTTGAATGAACTTTGGAGCCACTTCTTTGTGCTGCCGTCTAAAGAAAAGATTTAAGAATTCTGCCTGAAAAAAATAAGGCTGCATTCTAACTTATTTAGTAAAACAGTACTTTGGACTTCTCGACACTTCTGTTTCATTAGCATGTTTTGCGTGTAAACTTCTAACTGGTTTCTTTATACTCACTTTTAAAAATGAATATATTCTTCTGCATTAACATTTTATATAACATCATGGTCTAGACATGTACATGTACCGCTAAAATTAAATCATCAATAATCACTATCTGAAATGAATTACATTCCCAAAGCTCTGGCTAATGATTTATCTCTTCTTCATGAAACCGATCTCTATCAGATTGATTTATGTAGCAGCCAATCATGTTTCAGTAAACTGCAGCCTGCGCATGCATCTTTAAGTGATGATAAGCTGTGACTGTCCATTTATTTGTACAACACTAGCAACAAAAAAAAAGAAAAAAAAAAAAGTCCCAACCTCTTTCAAAATCTTCACACTATGACCAAATCCTCTAAGAAACGATAATGGCCAATCCTCTATCACATTTCAAAATAACTGATATACTAGGATCAAGCATATGCAAAAACATACACAAAAATGGGGAACCATTAAAAGAGTGACATTTGATACAGGGAATTCTTTGCCTTTGCATGTTTACATTATTCGCTTTGATAGCAAGGTACCTTTTTGCACATTTACATTATTTGCTTTGATAGTAGATGCTTTTGTTAGTTGTTGAAGTGATTGACAACCTCATGCTGTTCTATTTAATTGCCTTTTCTGCAATGCAAGGTTCTATGTTTAGAAGACGCTGTTTCATAAATAAACCCAAAGTGTGTGTGTGTGTGTGTGTGTGTGTGTGTGTGTGTATACTACAGAGGTTTCATTTCTCAAGTCAATTCTGTAACTATTCAGCTATAGCTGTCGCCATATTTATCTGTATTTACATTAGGGTTCATTCTCATCCTTCATATTTTTTTTTGGCTTTTCTATGTTTAAGGAGATTAACAGATCTTCTTAAGAGAATGAGAGCCTTTTCTTACAACTCTTCAATACAGAGGGAAAGGTGGAGGTATTGGACATATAATGTTTTAGCGTAAATCATCTGTTCTTTCAAGCCCCACACAATTATTCTGCATAAGACCACCTCTAAGATTTAAAACCTGTAAGGATTTTGCATTCTCCCTGAATTTATGTTCTAGCTTTTGGATTTGTTTTCTCAATAAATTCCAAATACTAATTTTTTCCAGTTAACAAAATATAATGTAGAAATATTACTGTAAGGGTTTTGTCACATGATGATTTCAAAAATAGTCTCCCATTGAGAGCTTGGTCAATCATGCGATATGAAAATACACAGCTCAGTAGTAAGATCTTGAGTGATTTTTTTTTAACTTAGCTAAAAATTAAGTTCAAATAATTCTGAAAATTAAGTTATTATTATAATGTCTTAGACTTAGCTTCAAGAAATAGTTCAAGATGATTATTACTGCTTTTTTTTTTTAATTTAGTCACTCTTGGTTATTTGTCACAGGTCTAGATGATACTGAGCACATTTGATAACAAACTCTGCAGGCATTTTACAGGTCAATACACATGGTATCAATGCTGTGGTAACTTTCCCTCCAATACTCTGTTGTGAGCTAAAGTCACAGAGACAGTGATTTTAGAGGCAAAGAGGTAGAGAAATGAAGCAGACAGACTATTGTTTTCAACTGGTCTGAGACATAAAAAGTTGGATAGACTATGATTGTTTCAATTGTTAAATGAGGCAGGGTGATGTAGAGAAAGTACTTAAATTTAAATCCTGACACTACCAACTCATTTGAGGAGGAAATGGCAACCCACTGTGGTATTCTTACCTGGAAAATACCATGGACAGAGGAGCCTGGCTACAGTCCATAGGGTAATAGTTGTGTAATTGTGTATATCTCTTAACCATTCTGAGTTGTTTCTTCATCTGTAAAATGGAAACGTATAATATCTACTTTCTAAGAAATAGCCATCATTGAATGACCTGGAAAGGAAGAAGCCAGAAGAATAAGTACACAGCTCTCAGTCCTCACTTTCTCAATCTCCTCTCTCATTGGCTAAACCCAATGTGAACCCACGACTTCCCTGGCTCAGACAGTAAAGAATCTGTCTGCAGTGCAGAAGATCTGGGTTTGATCCTTCGGTTGGAAACATCCCCTGGAGAAGGCAATGGCAACTCACTCCAGTATTCCTGCCTGGAGAATCCCATGGACAGAGGAGCCTGGTAGGCTACAGTCCATAGGGTTGCAAAGAGTCAGACACAAATGAGCAACTAACACTTTCACTTTCACTTTTTTCAGCAGGATTTTCAGAATCCAGAGGGCAGGAGTTCACTGATGCAATTCACAGGGAAAGCCTCCACTGCAGGCAGGATAGAGAGTGGTGAAGAGTAGATAATGAGAGATAAGGAAAATGTCAATGTACATATGAAAGAAAACAATAAGGTCCTAAAATAGAGAACCCAGAAAGAAACAGATTTTGATAATAATGTCAGAGCAAGACTACGGAGGAGGAGGTAACACATAGATGGTGCTCTAAAGAATGAGGAGTCAAACACATAAAGAGATAAGCAGAGAGAATTCCAGGCAAAAAGAACAGTATTGGCAATGGTCCTAGTGTAGGAAAGAGCTCTCTGTACTATGAGACTTGAAAGAATAATCATGTGGTTTTCATAAGTCAAGGTAGGAATTTAGACCTAGTTGGTTGTGCAATGGGTTTTAAATAGGAGAGTGACATTTGGAAGAAGCATACGGATGCTGTGTGAAGAATGAACTGAACAAGAAAAATGGGAGAAAAAAAAGGAAAAGGAGCATTAAAAAAAAAAAAGCTAAATATACAATAGAGTAGATGTCACAAGGCAAAATCAAATGATTAAATGGCAAATGAGTCATACAGACCAGAAAGTTCATGTGTTCAGAGAAAGGACAATGCCTTTCTACTTGAGTTAATAATGAAGGTTTTATCAGAAGACAGTTTAAACTGGAACTTAGAGGCTGGTACAGAATTAAAACAAATGGAGAGAAAGGGGAAGCCTAATCCAGAATAGGAAGAAATGGAAATCAGTAATTACGTACAAATGTTTGGCAAAGAATGAAGAGCCCTTTTTTTAGGAAAGGAACAAGGGAAATGGAGCTGGGTTCAGGAAGAAGGACATACATGAGTTTATTGGCATTTGTTAATTAATTTTCTGTTCTTCTTAGGTAAAGTTTTTACTCTTATCCAAGTCTTTCAATAAGTTTGGTAAGATTTTCAGGTACTCTGGATACAAGAGAGATATTTTAGGGTTTACCCCTTCAAATCATATCACATAACCAATCCATCAGCTACTGATCTAACTTATGCAAAGCTGATTTTCAAAGATCAGAAATAATCAAAGTAAAATGTACTCAAAACAAGGTTTGGCAAGCCAATAACATAAGCATTGATTACATTACATGCTATTCTAGAGTATCTATTACATCTTTGCTTCTCTGGTGCAGAAAGTTGAGAAAGACCTATATATTTGTTCTTTCTATTTTTTTTTAAACTAGGAAATCTGATTTTATTGATGATGGAAATTGAGCTGTATTTCTATTGGCCTGCAAACACTGGGAAAGGTAGAGGCAGCATCTATACAAATTCTTAAGAATAAAATTTTAGTTTTAATAGATGACTATGCTATTTTTTGAGACATCAATGCTTCAAACTCATTCTTGTTCTGTGTGTATATATATGTCATATTGAACTATTTGGTTATATTTTTCCTAGAAAATGGCATCAAATTTTAATTTGAAACACTTTTTTAAAAATTCTAGAATATAGTTTTCTTAATATAAGAGATGTAATTGGCAATATACTTAATTCTAGAAATAATTTTAATCTATTATATTCTATATATATCAATTAATGATACAAATATTATGTATTCATGTGTGGAACTGAAGAGTGAAAGTGTTTAAGATCATTGCTCAAGATTATCTAACAAGTAAAGGGCATAACTAAGACTTGAGTTGAGAAATTATTAGGAAAATAATTTTCCCACATCTCTTTTTTCAGTATTTTGAACCTTCCTCTGAGGACAGCAGAGTCACTAATGAAACTCACAGTAATTGTATATATATTAGCATTTCACAATAAGGCTAATAATGACCAAGTGAAATCCAGGTAAAAATAAAAAACTTTACCAGGACTTACGTTACAAAGTGACTTTATTTATGGAACCCAAACATACCTCATAATTTGTTATGTTATTGTCTCTGTGATTGATTGTTTAATTCATCTGTACCTCTCTCATGAGATTATTAAAAAACGAATAACTGAATAATAATTCCTTTTCTATGCCCATTTGGAACTCACAGTTTGTTCAAGGCTTTGCTCAGTTTCCACCCATTCCGCATAGGCTTCCTGACTACAGAGACTATTTTCTATCTCCCTTTTCTTTCCACACTCCACATTAAGTTGGGGCATTACTTTGTCCCTAAGGAGTTCAGTCTTATGGGGTTAAACACATGTGCTTGTAAAAAATAGAAAGATTTCTGGCTTCTTCTTTCAAAACTTTCTTCTCACCACCCCATTATAGCTCTTCACCTAAGTTTAGCCAAGTGTATCCTCTTTTTTGGGAATTTGAATCTTGAGCAAAGTAATACAGAAACAAAATACAAGAACTAAAGAAATGACTAGAAAAGGTCAATTTAAAGGAACTTTTAAAAGCATTGATAGGAATTCAATTCATACTGCTGAATTAATTTTCAGTGAGAAGAGTACAAAAAATAAGAAATCATCAAGTAAGCAAACTATTCCTTGAGTTATACTTTTCCTAGTAAAATCTAAAAACATCATAATGGAAACTATTCACTAACCACAATACCTTCTATAAAATAAAGCCACATTCATGTTGAAATTCTACAATTTTTTGTTAAATACAAGACAAAGGCTTTTATCTCATCATTAAGACCAACAGAAGAGAGAGGAATGTGGAATTAATAGTCAAAGTCAAGTGAAGTAATAAAATGAAGTTCTCCATGACCCATGGCCTTTTCTGCAGTACTTTAGTACATTCCTTTGATAAGCAAATACCAAGATCACATTGCATTCATAACACACTAGGAACTCGCACAAAGAGATTGATTTCATTTTTTATTATTCAAAAATTCTAAATGAGTCTCTCAGAGTGTTTGTGAACAGCATCATTTGTGGTATTTGGAGAGTTCATTGTATTGTCAATGATTTTCACAAATAAAAGAATACAAAAAATGTAGAATGCAGGCTATAAGCGTACGAATAAACCATGTAAGTAATAATAACACTGCCTACTGGTATAGAACCTTACTATTCAAAAGCACTTTAGTAATTGTGATTCAAATGATTTGTATCATATGAAAAGAAATTCTATGGAGAAATTAAAGAAATGATCTTTAAATATCACTCAGACATCCATTTAGAGACACAATATTTTCAGAAAATTATTTTATTCACTAAATATAATATATATACATGTTATCACGTCTATATAAAAATTTTTCAATAACTGGCATAAGAACATATTTCATTTTTATCCAGAATAAGTAAATGTTGGCTTTTTATATACAAATGATAAGAATGTTATTTTTTACAGTAATGCTTAAAGAACTTGGCTTTCCTAAATAATTCATGTAATTTTTCCTCTGTTAGTACCCATTTGTATAACTGTGTATGATGAAAGTTAAAAAGTACCCCATCAGGAGGGGATGAAAGGCTGGCAACACTTGAAAAATTATAAACTAAACAGAAGTGATGGTTATGGTCCCCCTTTCACATTAAAAAAAAATCATAAAGTATTTCCTGTTTTGTCCCATTTCTCAGCTGGAACATACTCTCATAGAGGGAGCATGAAGAGATTAAAATCTAACTTTTTTTCTTCTTTAAGAAAACATAAGCATAATCACTTTTGATTTTTTTCAAGTAGTTCAATAAACAATGAGAACTATTTTAAAACTACAGGCATTCCATGGGAATCTCTCTGGAAAGAAATAACTTACACTGAATGTCATTTTATGAGTTAAGTTTATGGAGAGCTATAATCTTTTTGCAATATAGAGTGCAGTAAAAGCTAATTCATACATGTCCCTTTCATCCAGTGTATACAGGAGACCCAAATTTTATCTGCCGGAAATGACCTAAGATGATTTTTTCTTCCTTTGAGAAGCAGAAGGATATTAAAATTGCAGGTACTTGTCAAGAGTTTCCTTAATTTATAAATGATCTACTTGACACTGAGTGCCTGGGGATGTCTTAATTTGTCTGCATCGGTGTTTCAGATCATGGTCCATAATGTGAGGGTTCTCTACTGTAGACAGAAAGCGCGTGGGGACAGAGAGAGGAAGAAAGCCAGAGGTTACTTAAACCAAGAACTGGAAGATCTTTGGCAGTTCAACCTGAAACAAAGGCATAAAACACACCATACCCTAAACCTTATGAAATAAAGGAGGAGGTAATGGGCACTCATGAAGGGCCAACCACACGAATACCTCCACATGGTGCAGGGTTAAATACACAGAAAATATATTGATGTATCTGGAGAACTGGGAACTTCTCTAATGTGTGTGGGTTTTGATTTGGTATTTAGTTTCAGGCAGCCTTTATTAGGAAATCCCCCCAAACCAAAGGGCCTTCACATTGGTTTCAGGGTCATGAAGGAGGAGAACTGGGAGGCTATGTCATATTTTACAGGCCTGGCAGGGTGACGGGGAAGGACTTCAGAGGATCAAAATGTGCTGGGGCAGCTGGAGAAAAAGAAAGAGGAATGATCTTTGTGGTCTTTCGGAAGAAATAATACAGTAGAGAAGAGCAAAGGTAAAGGTTCCTTTACCAATAATATTTATTGACATTCGCTTTATTCTGTCCCTACCTTTCTAGGATGCTAGGTTTCATAATGAATAAGAGTACATGAGCAATGAGCCATTAATAATTTGATGCTGGAACAATACTTGGCTTTTGTACTGCACACATTTGTACATGTCAATTTACTTGATATTCATATCCATCAACCACATTTTATGAGTCAGAAAAAACGAGGATTAGCAATACTAGGCCTATGAATTGGAGAAACAAAGACTAGAACCTGAGTTTCTAGTTGTCTGTTTTGCTATACGTGGAATGAATGAGTTTAGATACAACTCTTTTCCTCCGAAGAGAGAATAGGAATGCTTTCCAGAAGCAAAACTGAACCGATATTTTAGTGTGAATAATTATTGGCTGCCTTGCTGAGACTTGTTTTGCTCGTCCATTCCAACAACTAAATCTTTAAAAAGTAAAGCTGATATTTGTTTTGGTTTCCTCTAAGTGGAGAGCGTAGGCATTTATGTGGTGTTTCCCTGGTGGCTCAGCTGGTAAAGAATCCACCTGCAATGCAGGAGACCTGGATTCAATCACTGGGTTGGGAAGATCCCCTGGAGAAAGGAAAGGCTACCCACTCCAGTATTCTGGCCTGGAGAATTCCCTGGACTATACAGTCCATGGGGTTGCAAAGAGTCGGACACAACTGAGTGACTTTCACTTTCACTGTGCAAAAGTTCTGTAAACTCCTTTAGACCTTTTCTGTACCAAATTCCATATAGTAGTCAGGTGTCAAAATCTCCCTCTCTTCTCCTCTCCTTCCTTCTCTTCTTCACTCCCTTGGTCTTTCCCTTCCCATCCCATCCTCCATCCGCCCCAACCCCCTCCCCCCGCCCCGCCACTAACCACTCACCTTCATATTGCTCTCCCTTTGGTTTCCTCCTTTTAAAGCCTGCTGCTCATACCATTCCTCTTGGAAAGTCCCATCGTTCCTATATGTGGACCTCTCTGCCTGTCGTGTCTTCAGGAATTATATCCTGACCCACAGCTCTTAGCTCTCATAACTCTAGGAGCAGTTGTACAGAATTCTTCTGGATAAAACTCCTCATCCTCATTATATATTTAATCACTAAACTTCTTTGGATTTTTTTCTAATTCTCAAACAATTTCAAGGGCAAAGTACATCCTTCTCGGGGGCAGGTGCATGATTCACAATGGTTCTCTCTTTCTAAAAAAAAAAAATTTTTTTTCTTTTGTTCTGTTCAGTTCAGTCACTCAGTCATGTCTGACTGTTTGCAACCCCATGAACTGCAGCACACCAGGCCTCCCTGTCCATCACCAACTCCTAGAGTTCACTCACACTCATGTCCATCAAGTCGGTGTTGCCATCCAGCCATCTCATCCTGTCGTCCCCTTCTCCTCCTGCCCACAATCCCTCCCAGCATCAGAGTCTTTTCCAATGAGTCAACTCTTCACATGAGGTGGCCAAAGTACTGGAGTTTCAGCTTAGCATCAGTACTTCCAAAGAAATCCCAGGGCTGATCTCCTTCAGAATGGACTGGTTGGATCTCCTTGCAGTCCGAGGGACTCTCAAGAGTCTTCTCCAACACCACAGTTCAAAAGCATCAATTCTTCGGTGCTCAGCTTTCTTCACAGTCCAAGTCTCACATCCATACATGACCACAGGAAAGACCATAGCCTTGCATGACCATAAAACCAGACTCTTTCTCTGGAATATAGATGATTGAATCAGGAGAAGTGATTACTTCAAGGGTAGCTGATCCAAGCTGGTAGCATCAGCTTCTCTTTCCCAGAAACTTGTAATTTAAAATCTAGAGATACAAACTGAGATGTGCCGGAGCCAATGCCAGCAGGGGATTAAGGTGCAAAACACACTTCTGCCTCTGAGATCTGAGATCCTCCGGCTGCTCCCTCACCTGAGGTCCAGGGGAAGCTCACCCTGGGAGGTGATGAGCTCCCCACTGTCATCCCAGTAACATCCCAGTAAGTCACCAGCTAAAGCCTTTTTTTGTTTGTTTGTTACTGGAGGAAACTATTTTCCAAAAGGATCTAGACCAAGAGATGATTGCTTAGTTGGAAAAGCTCTTCAGGTGGGAAACCATAAAAGTGATGATACTTCAGATTCTTTAAGATATAAAATGTATAGATGTTTTCCAATTATTTTTAGATCTGCTGATTGGAGTTTCCACTGTTTTTCTTGTAAAAACCACAGCCAAAATCAATAACTGTGAGTTCTAATTTAAGCTTCTTCAAAGTAAAATAGGAGTTTTAAGCTAGTGGTAAAACAATCTGGGTACACAATTACTCCGAATTCTACCGATTTTTTTCCTGATTCATACTTGTCTAACAACATGTGATCACTGAGCAATGTTGCCCTTATCAAGTTTTCCCAAGTATTTAATTTAGTTTCTGCTCCCACAACAATTCTCTCACGATGTCATCAGGAAATATTAAATTACATAATTATAATACTATAACAGTTTGAAAACCAAACAAACATCCCTTACTCTTATTAAGCGTTAAGCTTACCAGTAAGAGGAAGAAGCACTCCAGCATGATAGAGAATAACCATTTATGCAATAACACTTGCATTTAGCATGATGTAGGCATTAGTGCATTTTGTAGGGCAACTGGAAGGCACCTATAATCTAGAGCAGTGGGCAAGTGGAGGTATATTAAAAGAGCACCCACTAGACTCAAAGCCAAAAGACACCTGACTAATATAAGACATGCAAGGTCAACATAAGACATCGAGGTCAAAGGAAGAACTTTAAGTAGATGAAAATACTGCACATTTAGCCTTTTCCACAATTTTACTTATGTTAATAGTTAGATACTAAAGAGAAAGTGTGGCTCAGTGAAATAAATCAAAAACTGGCATTTGGGCTTAATACTGACTCTTTCCCAAGCTGAACATCTCTTAACAGGCAAAACAACTGTAGTGGTCAGTGACCAAACGACTACATAATTTATTGCATTCAGGTAGAAAAGAAGAAAGTTGAGAAAATTTTAAAATTCTCTGGAAAAGCGTGTAGCCCTGATCTTTATCATCAAAGTCTTCACTTTTCAATAATTATTAACTGCTTACTATGATTGAAAGGGGATTTAATCAATAAGAGGTCATTAGGAATCATAAAATAAGAATTTTATTCTAAAGAAAAATATAAATATATATATGTATCTATGTATAACTCCAGCCAATATTATTAGACACTCTGGCTGTTAGTGGTATTGTGTTTCTGACTTAGATGTAGTGTGGTCCCTAAGTCTGATATGAAAATGACAATAGAAAATGAAGTATGCTTTTAGCTGATTATGCTGCTGCTGCTGCTGCTGCTGCTGCTAAGTCACTTCAGTTGTGTCCGACTCTGTGCGACCCCATGGACAGCAGTCCACCAGGCTGTGCCGTCCTTGGGATTCTCCAGGCAAGAACACTGGAGTGGGCTGCCATTTCCTTCTCCAATGCATCAAAGTGAAAAGTGAAAGTGAAGTCGCTCAGTCATGTCTGACTCTTAGCGACCCCATGGACTGCAGCCTATCAGGCTCCTCCGTCCATGGGATTTTCCAGGCAAGAGTACTGGAGTGGGGTGCCATTGCCTTCTCCATGATTATGTTAGAAGATATAATAAAGAATCCCCACGGACTCTGTATTCCGTGGAATTCTCCAGGCCAGAATGCTAGAGTGGGCTGCTGTTCCCTTCTCCAGGGGATCTTCCCAAACCAGGGATCAAACCCAGATCTCCCACATTGCAGGTGGATTCTTTACCAGCTGAGCCACAAGGAAAGCCAACCAAGGAAGCCCTGTATTCAGCATATCTATAAGCAATTCAGACCTAATAAAATTCTTTCAAAGATGCACCATACACAGGGTACCATACTAACTCTTAGCAAATAGAATTGCCCTAAATTTCTTGATTGGACCAGCCCTGCAAAGAATGGCACACTTCCAGAGTCATACCCCAGCCCAGGATCTCTTGTGTTCATTTTCTGATAAACTGTGTGTAACCTCCAATGACAAGAAGGAAGTCATCAGGGCTGAGTTCCTACTCTGCAAGCCAGCTGACTTCAAAACCCAGCCCATTGGCACCAAAGACTGCCAGGCTAACAGTGTGCAGAGAACCGACAGAGACAGACGCCAAAGGAACAGCAGAAAGGGGAGCTAAAGCTGCTGATCACAGGTGATTGGGATGCTGTGAGGCACCACTGGAGGTAATGTGGAAAGCCTGTCATTTTCTGGGTAGCGACAGGAGTGCCCATGGGCAGAATGGGGGTGGCTAACACCACAGAAACCATGTCACACTGCTCAAGAGTGAGCATGCAAGTGGAACTGCTAACAGCAAAAGGATTCCCCACCAGCAGCTCCTAGGACAGGAAGGACTAAGTCTTTACACGGTGCCTGTGAACTCTCCACAGGGCTCCATTGATCTTGCAGTCTGCACTCATGCACAGGGCTTGAAATACCTTCAGCTCTGTCATCTGTAAATACTAGCAAAGGTTGCTCCCTCTCCCCAAAGTTAGGAAGGACAGGGACGATACCCAAACATGCTCTGCAGGCAGGTGCAAGTTGGGATAACAACAAAGAATTGTCTTTTATATATCCCTCCCCAACCCTACGAGACATTTTAGGGACTGGAATGTAAAACCTTCATTTTTGAATGCATTGGGATGAAGGTGGGTGCAGTATCTCAATCTGGTCACATTTCTACACATGTAACACAAATTTCATATTCATTCATTCACATCTCACCAAACATGTATCTTTGGATCCCAGGGCTTTGTGGGTCCTTCTCTCACAATAGTTTTATTACTCTGTTTTGAAATAGAATAATCACTCTTCTACTAATTCACCTATTGAGCAAATTTTCTTGAATGCCTATCATGTGTCTTCACTGTGCTAGGCACTGTCTTGTTAAAGAACAAGATGGGAAAGGTTCTGCCTTGCTGGAGTCATAGCTTAGATGACAGATTTTTTTTTTAATTAAACTTTTGTGAAAACTACAACCCATCTAGGTATCCTGAAGCAATATCAGCTGCCTTGAAGCAATATTAGGTACCCCTCAGTCTAGACTGACTTGTCTAGTCTGTATAATGTTCCGCAGTAGTTGGAACTCTGGCTGGCACAGAACAGATACTTACTAAATAGTTTACTAAATTGATTTAATGAGTATCAGAACAACAATAAGATTGCATGAATAATTGTAAGAAAAATTTGACCTCAGACATTTTAGAAGTGGTATCTTTTCTTTCCCATTAGGATATATGCTTTTCATTCCTTAAATTTTAAATATTTAAAAGTTTTTTTAAAAAAAGAAAACCTAATATTTCTAAGAGATACAGACTGTTTTTAATGTGCTAGATTTTCAGACTTGAGTTGTATTTTTGGAAATCTAGGGCAAACGTTTAGTATAGTTCACTCTAACACATGAACCTGATTCAGAGGCCCCACTTTTTTTGAGGCTTAGGCTACAATCTTATCCTGCTTTCTTCATTTTAAGTGAAGTGCTTATAAAACCTGTGTTTGTTATTTAAAACTCTTGAACACACTTCTGAACAGGGTACAGGCAGTCAGGGAGAAAAATTAAGCTGCCTGTTGAAAAGTCTGACACCTGTAAGATTCCACTGGCCTGAAAGAGTGAGTGATGTGTCTACAAGAAGCAGTTACTCTTAGCTAAATAGTTTGACTATGCAATGTGAGCTAGTGCAGAGGCTTGCCTCTGCTCTCTGGAGCTTCCAGGGCTGCAAATGAGTTTCCTACAAAGAGTTAACACCTAGTGCGACAGTGGACCTCTGAACTCTGCGCCAGCCTTAAAGACAATATTCATCCATCTCCATTCTGTGCTGCGCTTAGTCGCTCAATTGTTTCAGACTCTTTGTGACCCCATGGACTGTAGCCCACTAGACTCTTGTGTCCATGGGGATTCTCCAGGCAAGAACACTGGAGTGGGTTGCCATGCCCTCCTCCAGGGGATCTTCCCAACCCAGGGATTGAACCCAGGTTTCCCACATTGCAGGCAGATTCTGTACCATCTGAGTCACCAAGGAAGCCCAAGAATACTGGAGTGGGTATCCTGTATCTTCTCCAGGGGATCTTCCCAAAGCAGGAATCAAACTGGGGTCTCCTGCATTGCAGGTGGATTCTTTACCAGCTGAGCTACCAGGGAATCGTCCATCCCTATGCAACTATAATTGCAAAATATTTAGAGAATCATCCATAGACAAATATGAAAGTATCCATAAGCTGAAACCCAGAAACTTTGAAGAGGAGTATACGTCTTTATTATGGATTTCCTTGATTTGTGATACAGGTTTCATACACTTCATTATCTAAAAGTCCTCTTCTGATTTTGTGCTTTGTATTTCCTCATTGCTAATAACCAGAGACAGGTGATCTCTAGCAAAACTAAGGGCCAGAAAGAGGTGATGGATGGCTTGCTAAAAACATTTAAATTTACATTTAAATCTGTGACTGCCCCCATTGACTCTTCCTAAAGGGGTATGTTTCAATCTACCAAGGCTTACTTTCTTCTCAGATAGCAGGGCACAAAAATTTATTGTGTCGACCCTTAAGGAGCTTACATTTTAATGAGAAGAAACAAGTATCCCTCAACTAATGTTAAAGTGAGGCAGAAGCAAAATACAGCAGCAGAAGTATAAATGCAAGACCAGGAGATCACAGAGGATAAAAAAAAGGGGGAGGAGGGTGTTTAAAGGCAAAGAGACAAATCCAGCCTCACCAAGCAGGGATGTCCAGTATCTGAACCCTGTAGGCTCTGATATCAGAATGCAGTGAAGGGGGGCTGGAAGCAGAATCAAGAAGATCGCTAAAAGAATAAACATGTCAAGTGTCAACAAGATATTGTGAGTTACTGACCACTGCTGGGAGCAGTGAGGCACTGGAGCCAAGGAGGGCGGGGAGCTCCACCCCAGACACAAGTTCATCCCCTGGATGTATCCAACCTTTGCAAAGCTGTATCTGCGGGGATTATTTATTTAGTTGAAGTTTGGGGCATTATCCTTGGGAGAATCCAGGTGCTTTGGTACATTTTAGCTTCAGAATGTAACAGAGAAGTCTATCCTTGCCTAGGGTGGCATTTGCTACTATAAATCATGACATGCTGGGTTTTAGCTGCAGCTGAAAGCCGAAATATATCTCCTTTTAACTTCTGCTCCGTGGTCCCAGTTCTGCCCTCAGGAACTAACAGAGATGAAGTTGAATCCCTCTTCTGTGTGGCAGCCCTTGAACTGTCGTTAGAGGGGCCCCTTTCATGCACTTCCCCAGGTCCTCAGCTCCATGAACTGTTCCTGTTGGTGTGGACTCTGCTCCCTGCACTGTCCTGAATCTCTTCCTCAGCACATCCTCGAACTTGTCACATCTCTCCTAAAATAGGAAACCCACACGGGGCACCAGGTTCCTGGGAAGAGGAGCCAGGGACAGCTTCCTTCCTCATCCTGCGCACTATGTTTATAAAGATGTCCTCGAAGGGCTGGCGCTCTTTCTAAGCAGCCCCTCATCCTCTTGGTGCCTCCTGAGATTACTACATAGCCACACGTGGAGACATTTATCACGTGGACCTTGAAAATCCATCTGTTCTCATGCCAACTCCTCGTGTAGCCTCAGAGTCAAACTGTACTTCTTAAAGCAGGAACAAAGATGTCTCTTACACCTCATGGGGAAAAGGCACACTGGTTACTTGCATTATTGAAACAGCCAGCATCTATTGAGCTCTTGTATGTGCCAGATAATCATTTTAATGAATTATATCCTTTTACAAAATTAAACTATGTGTTTAATCATAAAATATGAACAGATAGAAAGACATCAGTACAAAAGGACAGAATATAAAAGGCAAATCTTGTACCTTATCACACATTTCCATGTTTCATATATTCCACCAAAATTTTTCTGTGTGTATATATTATATATCATGTTTTTACATAATATCTATAATACTCAGTCTTAGACAGTTTCAATCTAAATCTAACCAGTTCTTAGAAATTATTTCATACCATTCCATACAGGGTCATCTAAGTCTTTCCAACAGCTACATGTATTTCATTGTGTGGATGTACCATGGTTTGAATCTCACTTAATTCTAACAACAATGCTATGCATGAGTCTTCATCATTAAACCTACAGAACACTGAGGTTTAAAGACACTATTACCTTGCTCAATGACACAAGTTGTAAAGTAACTCTGTAAGGGTTCAAGGGCATATCTGCCTGACTCCGGTTTTTATCTATGTATAACCCCTCTAGAAAATTTTCATGGAGGGATTTCAAAATATTTCACAAACAGATTTTCAAGTACATAATGTCTTTCCCTTTACATTTTGTAATTGATACTATAAGGTTTAGAAAGCAGCTCACGCATTTTGCTATGGCCAGAAATGTTAACCTAGCTCAGACTGTCCTGAGCTAGTTCAGCCTCTGGAGGCCACAGATGCCAGTGATTTGCCAGAGTCTAGTTGTAGAATGAAAGTATATAATCCGTTCACATTAGCACTGTTCATTTCTACACAATTTTACATTTTTGTTATGCAGGTGACTTTTGTTTTTATTTTTAACAGAAACTGTTACAGCGTCCAGAAATATCTCATTGTATATTGAAAATCTGTGCTTTATTTACTGTTTTAATGTTTTTATTTACCCCAGTTCAGAAGGCCCTAATTGGTTCTATCTCCTGGCCTCATACTCCCCATCATTGTCTCTTGAATAAAGCTGTAAATTACATGCAGAAAATATTAAAACATGATCATGACTCTGCTAAAAGAATAAACATGTCAAGTGTCAACAAGATATTGTGAGTCTGCTGTGCTTCAAACTGAGTCAAAATAGATGGCTTAAATTTGTTCTTCTCCGTGCCTATTTGAGAAAGTGAAAAAGATACACCTGTTATATTAACACATTCACTGTGCTCCAAGCCTGTTCCTCTTCACAATAAATAAATTAAGATTTTGGGTCCCTTTGCAAGCCTCAGTTCAATCTGACTCTGGCACCTCTCTGATCAAATATATCCACATGATATTGTCTACTGCATTATAGTACATTAATAGCTTGTAAAGTGAAATTGATGCAGCTTGATGGACTGTTTTCCTGAAACAGTGACAAACTCATCAGCAATAGATGCACTAATGGATATGTTGAATTGCAATAAATATAAATGCAGAATCGAGCATTAAAAACGTCATCTTGTGAGTTTAGGTATTTATGAGGCTGAGCCAGCTGGAAACACGAGTGGTGAGTTCCTGTGAGCCGCGGCAACTCTGAGGTTCCAAGGAAAGCGGAGGCCCTTTCATCAAATAGGTCAGGCCGCCGGCAAATTGTTGTCACAGCTGTGCCATTGTCAATTAGGCCTCCAATGACTCAGCCCTTTGTTTTTCCTGCTTGCACATCTCACCCCACCTTTTCTCTGGGCTTGGGTGCTTCACTCCTGCAACCTTTCCAACACATTTCCCCTCGGTGACTCTTCTCACATGTTCCGATTCATCTTCCAGGCATTGATCTACAGCTCAGAGAAGTGACATCAGGGAAGCATCTCAGCTACTTCAAAAGGCACTGCTATTCCTTCTGGACTGTTTTGGCATGTCAGACCCAACAGGCCAAGCAGAAATGCTCCGCGTTGTTACACATTTGCCTCTGATGTGTCTGATGCACCTGCCCAGCCTTTCTGAACCCTAAAGACTCTGTTTAATGTCAGCAAAATCCAGCAAGACAACAGGATCCAGGATACAGTGGAGGAGAGAGGCATCTCACAGTTTTTCATCAAGCTCAAACAAAACCACGTATCAGGACCACGGCACAGACACATTGCAGGTTTTAGGAAGAAAGGGAATGGATCGGGAAATATGTTTGGGCGCACCAAGGTGTTGGTTATGGAATTTTTTGAAAACTGCTGCAGTGGTAGATTAAAAGTTAGCAACATTTTTTTAATATGTGCCAATCTCAGTCTCAGGTTTTGAGCATGGGGTCTGTTACAGTTACTGAAAAACGCCCTATTCATTTCCTGGCTTTCATCTGCATCCAGTGTTCTCATAAACTGCTGCAGATTTGTTGTCAGCATTCAGTAAAGTGAATTACTCGGTACTTTTTGGAATCAGTTGTCACAACGTGCTCTTGATGTGCTCTTAATAGAATATAATCAAACTGACATTATTTTAGAAGATTACTAGACTTGCCAAAAAAAATAAAACAAATATTTGGCAATTGTAATTCAGTTTAACATGAAAATAAGTTTGTTTGCTTGTTGTTGATTCTGCTTATCATCACAAAACCTTCATAACTAAACTCTGTTTTAAAAGAGTGGTATACCTCTTGTCATTGTCTTACAATAGAAGTAAATAACACAAGTAACAAAACTAAAGAGAACAGCAATGTGCCACACGATGAAAAAATAATGGCATGACATTTTTAGTCTAACCATATTCTTCATCTAAAAGCTTACATAACGGATAAAACGTAAAGGAATCTTATAAACTCGATCCTTCAGTGTATTCTGGTTGATTGTTTAATCAATTGTGAGACATGTAGAAACCATCTCAGCCTTAACATGAAGCTTCAGTGTAATGCTAAATCTCACCCAAATTCATATCAAGTATTTTGATTATTTTCATAGCTAAGACAAACTATCAAGGACATTTTATCCCAAATTAGTAAATGGAAAGAAAGTGTCAAAGCAAATTGTGAGAGTTAGTGATAACTTTATCGGAATTGCTTCCACTACTATTAGTCCTCAAACTCAGTTAAACAACTTTTTATTAAACCCGAGTTATAATTCAAGCAACTTTTTAATCTCTGGTGATGACAAAGCTATCCACTGAGTAAATATTTATTGAATATCTATTATGTGTCAACAAAGGGATATGAGGGAACAAGCAAGATCCTGCACCCATAGGGTCTTATATTCTGCCAAGGTAAGGGTGAAGATAGAATACACATTTTAACATGAACAACAAAAATATAAGGTATTGATGAGCATGATGCAATGCAAAGAATGAATATAGATGAATAATTGGCTGCCTTTCTTAGAATGGTCAGGAAAAGCCTCTCTGAGGTTTAGATTTAAGCTGAAAAATACAAATAATGACAAGTCAGTCATATGAAAATAGACGGAGAGCATTCCAAATAGCAAAATAATTGGTGCAAAGGTCTGGAGACAAAGACAAGTTTGGCAAGTTGGAGGCTCAGAAGGACCAATTTGACAGAACAATAGATTCTAATTATGCCATTTTTCTTTAAAGAACTCAGTTCTTTATTCAAGCTAAAGAAGTCACTGTCTTGGTATGTCTCTCTGTAAATTGCTGCACGTGAGTGTGTATGTATGCGTGTGCTGAAGTCTCAGTCACTATTTTCCTGTACTTGTCTCTGCTTTTCCTCTTGAACAGCCTTGGGTCTTGAGCCACTATGGGAGAGGACCCTACTCTGAAGGCCAGTTCTCCGCCTTAAGGACCCTTAGAAGGAGAAACAGGCTTAAGGATATCTAGATAGGCTAACCTGGGAATATAGAAGCTTGATTCACAATAGACATGCCAGGATGCTCTGGGCATACTGGCCCTCTGAAGAGCTCCTGTTCCTTGAGCCAGCTGAGACAGAAAGCAGCCTCTTGCAGCTACCTTAGGGTAAGCTGTCAGGATTTTCAAGGGCATGACAGGAGATATGGGCCTCGTGCTCTTTGAATATAGGACAGTTCTATTCTTTGGAAAGAATTTTAGCTTGATGAATTCCTTGTTTGAAATTCTGATAAGTAAATCTCTGTTAACAGAGTGATAGTATTCCTGCCTTTTATACGTCCCTAGATTTTAATGAAGTCATTAAATTCATTTTTAAAAGAAGATGAAGCCAGATATCAACCTTGACCTTGAGCGTCTCATTGACAATCACTTTTTCGTATAATAGAAAACATAACTTTGAATGACAATTTTGGTTAATTTTTCCCGGGGGGGAAAATAAGTTAATCACTTTATGACTCAGTTCCTTCATCTGTGAAATGAGTCAATTTGTTTAGATCTGTTAAGGCCCCTTATATTGTTAACATATATGATTAATAAAATATAAACTATTATATAAATGCGACTTCTATTGTGTCCATTGTTAGTAACAATTAAAAATTCCATACATACACGCGCCAGAAATCATATTGTACGTAGCTTTGGAGATCTCAGATAACAAGGAAACTACTATTGAAGCAAAAATGGAAATAGGAACTGATTTACATACAAAGATGAAATTTTGTCAATTGATTCCGTTTTCATTTGATTGTTATTCTCTTAATCTGGACTTCAACTTCATAAAACAGTTTCAAAATTATTATTTTATTAAACACTTAGATATTTTGCCTAGGCATATTGACTTGTAGTCCATGGAACTACGTGATCCCCCCTTACAGTTGTGTTTATGTATAACCTTAGAATCAAAGGTTAAAAAGTAATGGTGGGGAGGCCCCAGAATGGGCCCTAAGGGTTCCTTCCTATGACTGTCCTTCTGTGCAAACTTCTCAGAAATCCAATGATCTGAAAATGGTCTCTCAGCTATTTTCTGATGCCAGTTCAATGCCAGTCTTCCTAAAAGTGAAGTAGAATCTACACGGTTTTTCCAAGCCGCCTCCATATACCAGGTACTCTAATGTGGTTAGAGTCTTATTCAAGTATTCACAGGAAGTAAATATCTACTCTGTGCCAAGGATTATGCCAGGTCCTGGAAACACAAAGAAGCAATTAGATAATTCAGATGTGGACTCATTTACCCAAGGAGTAAAATGTTAAAGCATTAGTCTGCATGGTAGACCTTCAGTCCATAATGTTGAAAGAAAAATATGTATATATATAAAATGGTCCATGGCACCTTTCTGAGTAGATCATAAAGAATAAAGAATAGAAGGAAAATGAAATGCTTACATCGGAAGGTAGTAGAGTTTGATTATAACTTATCACAACTCTGGTGTAAGTCATTTTCAGAGCACTTAGGTTTGAGGCTGTGATATTCTCAATCCAAACCAGTTTGGCCATAACTTGCTTTCCTATTAAGGACCCACAAAGAAAACCCTGGAGATAGTACAGCTATCTGCCAAGTTTCATGTTAGGACAAGACCTATGCAACCAACTGGGGCTGAGTCTTGGTTCACTGCACTGTGCTGAGGATATGCTTTCAAGGCTCCAAACAGGGTCGCATCCACACTGGTGCCAAGAAAGAGAAGGGACCAATGAGTGGAAGCTAGCCGCAGAATGAGCGATGCAGCCGTGAGCAAGTGCCTGTGATGAGATATTTTCCTTCTTCTGCTTTTCTAGTCATATCAGCAGTGGCAGAGACCCCCAACAAGTGCCAGAGAAAAGGGCTGGAAAGAACCTGGGGATGGAGGCTCTTGCTCTAGATGCAAAACTGTTTATTTCAACGTGTAGGAAATGCAAATTTGGAGCTTCTAGAAGCAGCTCATTCTTTGAAGAAGGAAGAGCGATTGTACCTGAGTCTCCTCAATTTGCTTATTCAGAAATACACAAATCACAGTAAAAATCCTAATTCATTGTCAAGATGTCAGTATAACAGAACTTGAGTGAGTCTCATAAAATGGCTCAAGCGTTTCTGTAAAGATTTTGAATGCATTCCTAATAACACTGATAGCATTACATAGTATTTTTGGATATGAATCTTGTTTTCTAAAGCTACATCTTTACATCTAGACAGATAGAATCAGTCTAAGAACAATCTCAACTTCCAAATACAAGATTCAACAAATGCTACAGAGAAGAGTGAGCAAAGATCCAGAAGTTTCCAACCAATACTTTGGCAATACATTAGCCCAACTTGTTTGATCAAAAATTTCAACAAAATTCATTCTTTACTGTCAATGTACAGTTGAAAAATTGTATTTCACATTAAAAGCACAATAGCTTGCCCTTTTATTCCAGCTCTGCAGGAAAAAGGATAAAACAAGGTTCTTTTGAGAGACGCAAAAGTACGTTCAGAGTGTACTTATGCCATGCTGGCCCTCCCTTTCGTGGAGCCCTGTGTTTACTTCACTAATTCTGTATGACATCAGTACTTAGAAGATAAACACAGTCATAAAAGTAGTATCACTGCTTCTTACGTGTCCACCAGAACATTTACCCACCCTATTGACATTCATTATACACCTTCTATGTGACAGAGATTGTACTAAATTTGGAGTTAATGAAAAAAAGATATAGCCCCTGTTTTCCAATTATTCACAGTCTTTTGAAGGAAATGACAAGCTGACAGACAAGAAAATTAGAGCCACATTAGATTCAAGTACTTCATGGCAAATAGATGACGAAAAAGCGGAAGCAGTGGCAGATTTTATTTTCTGGAGCTTCAAAATTGCTGTGGATGGTGACTGCAGCCACGAAATTAAGAGACACTTGCTCCTTGTAAGAAAAGCTATGACCAACCTAGACAGCATATTAAAAAGCAGAGACGTCACTTTGCCAACAAAGTCCCATATAGTCAAAGCTATGGATTTTCCAGTAGTCATGTACAGATGTGAGAGGTGGACCATGAAGGAGGCTGAACTCCAAAGAATTAATGCTTTTGAACTGTGGGGCTGAAGAAGACTCTTGAGAGTCCCTTGGACAGCAAGGAGATCCAACCAGTCAATTCTAAAGGAAATCTACCCTGAATATTCATTGGAAGGATTGAAGCTGGAGCTCCAATACTTTAGCCACCTAATGCAAAGGGCCTACTCATTGGAAAAGACCCTGATGCTGGGAAAGATTGAAGGCAGGAGAAGAAGGGGATGACAGAGGATGAGATGGTTGGAAGGCATCACTGACTCAGTGGACATGAGTTTGAGGAAACTCCAAGAAATAGTGAAGAACAGGGAAGCCTGCCATGTTGCAGTCCATGGGGTCACAGAGAGTTGGACAACTTAACAACAGTTGTTGTTCAACTTAGCAACTGAAAAACAACAACAGACCCACCATGCACAGTCCTGAGGATAAAGAGGGGTGGGTGAAGGTGGGGGCAGAAAAGTCTTTCTGACAGCTTGAGCTTAATGTTGAAGGTTAAGTTCAAATTAGCCAGGTAAGGAGGAGGAAGTAAGTGTTCCATGCAGGAAGACCAACACATGCCAGGACTCAGAGGTGTGAAAAACTGCAGGGAGAGAGAAAGAGGAAGCCCATAGTCCATACTAGGAAAGTAACAGCGCATCAGATTTGTACTTTTGAGAAAGTTATCTGGCAACTTGCATAGGATGCAATAAAGATATGCCAAACTGGACACAGAGGCTAATGCAAAAATTCAAACATGGCACCAGGAAGGTCTGAATTTCTTCAGACTCTTATCGCCATCATTATCTGTGAGAGTATCCAATATGGCAAGCTCAGTACACACATTAGCTTACTTGATCCACACAATAACAACAGTGTCCTTCTTATGCCCATTTTACAGCTGGGATAAGTAGATAGAAGACTTGCCCTCACAGAGTAGTAACTAGAAAAGCAAGACTGAAACCCAGGATGTTTGCAATTAGACCCTCATACTTAATCATAACTTCATGCGTCTTCACGTGATTCGCTGCATCTGAAGCGAAGCTCATCTACTACATTCCAGATATAAAGCAAGGAGGTGACAGCACTTCCCGGTGGCGCTAGTGGTAAAGAACCCACCTGCCAATGCAGGAGACCTGGAATGTGGGTTCCATCCCCGGGCCGAGAAGGTCCCCTGGAGGAGGGCGTGGCCACACACTCCAGTATTCTTGCCTGGAGAATCCCACTGACAGAAGAGCCTGGTGGGCTACAGTCCATGGGGTTGCAAAGAATCAAATACGACTGAAGCAACAAAGCACACACCAGTTCTAGTGAGACAGGGAAGGACTCACTTAATAATCAAGCAGCCCCCAAAATGATGAGTACTCCATCCCTAGGTGCTCAGCAGAGACAAAGGGGACACACATTTTTAAATATATGGTATAAGAACATGATTTGTGACCAGTAAACAAAGGTTTGAAATATCAAACTCCTAACTAGAAATCTACTATAGGTTTTATCTGAAGGAAAAAGAAAAAGTCAAACCAATCAGTTGCTTTCTTTGCTCATGGGCATTTGAACTATGATTTTAATAGCCCAGATATTGTTCCCAACTTTCTTCCTTTTGACTAACACCTTCTCTATGAAAAAAAAAAGTTACATTCATTTTACTGTTTAAAATGTTACATTATCAAAATATTGACTATTGAACTTAGCATTTCATTATTTTGAAAAGATATGGCAGTAGTACTCTAGTATAAAACCCGTTTTATTTGAGGTGACAGTTTCCAGACCCACTCATCCAAGCAAGAGCTTCATTATTTCTGGCAAGGATCCCAGGAAGGATCTCCATAACTCAGAACTTAAATATCACTTTTGTTCAGGACCAATTATGGTAATACTGACAAAAATGCTTGAAATGCCCACCACCCTCCAGTCAATCTTAGAAATGGATGGATATAGCAGGTAAGAATCTATCCTTTAATTTCAAATACACTTAATATACAGAGATATATACATTAAATAAGACTGACCACAAATGAGATGCAATATCTTTCAATCTCCCAGAATAATTTGTCCACATTTATTGAACAGGAATTTTTTTTTTTTTACCATTTTCTACATGCAAAATCAACCTGTTCCACATTTTTAAAAGAATCTCAAACTATATTGAATGAAAAACCAAAAGCAAATGATGTTTTCAGTACTTACTACTGAATAGCTTTATGTAAATTCTGAAGCACAAATAAAATCAATGCACTGAAAGTCTCAAATGACACAGTTAGCACAAGCACTTCCAAAGGCTACCAATGAACTTCTGTTAGCCTTAAAGACATGTTGTTGGAATAATATTTAAGTTTTGGTTTTCAAGTTATTTGAAGCTGAAAAGAAAAGTTATAAGCCACATGTTGGACTGTAAGCCCATTGAGAGTATGGAGGGACCACATCCATTCATTAGTTAATGCCAAGCCCGAGTACGCTTTCCACTTAAACATTGCTCACTAAATATTGGTTAAATGAATGAGTGAATGGAAGAATGAATGAAATAAAAAGAATGTAAACAATATCCTGGTGATTTAGGCAAACTGTTCTTTAGTATGAGAGAAAGGAAGATTCAAAGGCCTGGGTTATTAAAATTCATTGTCCACTATAATTGAACTCACAGGATAGCTTGACTTAAAATCACAAGATAATGTCTCTCTAGTTACAGGCACAATACTCTGACATGGGCACCATGCCAGCATGAGCACTGCAAGCCTTCAAAATTAGCACTGTTTTCTTGGACTTTGTGTTCTTTCCCAGAAGATGAGATTATTTCTTACCACTGTTTAGCACGTATATTTATGTCTGCTCATATCCGTTTTTCTAAGTAACCAATATGTTAAACAAAATGTCTCTATTTTGATCAAGATAAAATAAAATTGAATTAAGCTCCAGTTAGTCCTAATTTCTGATTAACAATTTCTCATAGGTTTAAAAATACTTGCTAAATTAGCATGAGACTTAACTTCTTACATGTTTATTTTCTTGCCATTTAAGGAGGAAACTCTTTTTCTGACTTGAAAAATTTGAAAGGAAAAAATGCATGTTTATCTTTGTAATCTAGGTCATAAATCTGTAATTTTTATTCCAACTTTATAATCAACATATTTTCTTACCTTAAAAAAGAATGAAAAATAAAGTCAACCACAAAGCAAATTGGGGAAGAATTATTGTTAAAACCACAAAATAATACTATATGGGAACATAGGTCAGGAATTGAACTAAGATTTACTTAGAATTACAATTTAAAGTATCTTTTCCTGAAATGATTCCAGGAACTTTGTAAAATATTTGTCCCTATTATAAACTCTTATAACTTTCATGGTTGTATGATTTTTAATTATTTCACAGCATGGTATGAACTGAATTCTCTAGAGGCAAATACTCATGAGTCCATTTTGATTACATGTTACCCAGCATTTACTTGGAAGAAATAAGTGAAAACTGCATTTTAATACAGCATTTCATATAAGTAAATGTCTTGGATATTTTCACAAACTCCAAAGATCCAAGTTAAAAAATAATGACATTCTAATTTTGGCTCAAGTATTTTGGATCACCTTCTGCATTTTGACATAAACTTCACATTCATTTTTGTATTAGAATCCTTAGTAGGCAAAGTTCAACGTATTACTTTACAGTCGTTGAATCAGAGAGAACTTTTAGGATTCAATGCAATGAAGTTTAACTTACCTTAAAAGAGACTGGTTTTCATGAACTCTTGCTAAAACGACCTAGGTTCTCTGGTCAAAAGCAATACAAAGATTGCCCTCTCTTCTCTTCTCTTCTCTTCTCTGAGACCCAGTGGGTTGATGGTTCCCTCTCTGTCTGTGATAAGCACTGCGGAAGACTCAGAGTTTGTCCTCACTCCTGATGCCATACACCTTTTCTTGGCACTTCCTCTGGTCCCAAGGGAAAATTCCTGCAGAAATTTTCTTCTCCATAATCTCTTGACAGATGGCTCTGCTGGCAAGAGTCTCAACTTTTAGGAGCGCTTTAATAGGCTTTTATTCTCCCGCATCGCATCTTCACAGGTTTTATTTTTTTAATTGCACATTGGTTGATGCCTCAATGTCCTAACAGGCCGGAGCATCATTGCCCTCTTGGAGTACTCCCAGATAATCTGCTTCTCTTGTTTTCCATTTCAATAAATTTGCAAAGCTAGTTTCCTTTTAATGTTCCATTATTTTTCTGCTCATACACACAAAGGCAGTTGGAAAAAAAGGCTCAAGTATTTACTTTAAAGCACAAAGTGAATAAATACTGAACTGTTCAAATACAAAAGGTAATTTTGTATGGGCATTGATAAAATTATAAACCAGAAGAAACAAAATCTTACAAATACCAACTTTCTTGACATTTCATGCTTTCCTCTGACAAATACCTTTTATGTTGCTTGTTTTCTCTCTCTCTCTCTTTCTCTCCCTCTCTCCCTCTGACCCTCTCTCTCCATGCCCCCACCCTTCATCTTTTTGGAAAAATAAAGGAAACCTAACCTGAAATTATATATTCAATTGCTATTGAGATGTTACTTCAGAGAGTTTAAAAAAAATACTACTCATTTCTCGGTTCTTTCATCCTTATCCTTAAATACAATGAAAATAGAGATGACTTAAAAATGGATAGCAAACCAAAATGCCTATAAATCCTGGTAAGGAATTTCAGCCAGCATAAAGCATGGAGTGGTGGGAACCTTGGCAAGCTGCATGATGCGTGCCATTTTCAGAGGACAGTGGCTACTCATCTCCAGCTCATTACTATCTGATAGGAATTCAAACTCTGCATTATGAGAGCCAGTTATCAAGAAAATTCCCATATCTGACTTTTTGCATGTGAAAAATCTTATGTCTTTTACATCTTAGAGGAAATTATGGTAACTAAGCTCAATCACCCATGACCAAGCCTTAGGCTGACTTCTAACCTAGAATATCCTGAAATAAAACTAGTGCAAACACCAAAACACTGCCCCTTATTAACTATGAGCTCTTTCCTTATATGTGAAAATGATGATAAAAATGTAGACTGGTTAAGTCAAGTAAGAAAACGCTTATAACAATCCTTATTAAAGATGTTAGGAAGGTTCATAGCCCAAAACAGGTAAATGGTGTGAGCAAAGTACAGTTTAAGTCTGGAGTAGGACCAGGTTTATTTAAAAAAATAATTAAAAATCAATTTAATGAGAGAGTGATAAATTGTATTATATCTGGATTTTTTATAACACTATCCTATGTAATAAGTACTAGTTTTTTCCTAATTGTACAACTCATACTAAGGGCAAAAAATATATTTTTTTAATTTTAATTTCACTACTAATGAAATACTAGTTTATAATCTTCTAGAATGTGTCTATATATACATCTATACTTTTATAAATTATAAAGTATACATTTATATATATACTTTTACATACATATATTTTATATTATACACATATGGAGTGACAGTGAAAGTGGCTGAGTCCTGTCCAACTCTTTGCAACCCCATGGACTGCTGGACTCATGCAACCCCAGAGTAGCCTGCCAGGCTCCTCTGCCCATGGAATTCTTCAGTCAAGAACACTGGAGTAGGTAGCTTATCCCTCCTCCAGGGATTCTTCCAAACCCAGAAGTCGAACTGGGGTCTCCAGCATAGCAGGCAGATTCTTTATCAGCTGAGCTATCAGGGAAGCCCATATACATAAATAAATACTGACCTTTATAAAAATTGTGCATTGAACATACTTGACATATATTACTTGGAGAAGGCAATGGCAACCCACTCCAGTACTATTGCGGGAAAATCCCATGGACGGAAGAGCCTGGTGGGCTGCAGTTTCTGGGTCGCACAGAGTCAGACATGACTAAAGTGACTTAGCAGACATATACTACTAACAATATAATACTGCACAATTAATATAATACCACACAATTGTACTCATCTCACATGCTAGCAAAGTAATGCTCAAAATTCTCCAAACCAGGCTTCAACAACACGTGAACCGTGAACTTCCAAATGTTGAAGCTGGTTTTAGAAAAGGCAGAGGAACCGGAGATCAAATTGCCAACATCCCCTGGATCATCTTAAAAGACAGAGAGTTCCAGAAAAACATCTATTTCGCTTTACCACCTATGCCAAAGATTTTGACTGTGTGGATCACAATAAACTGTGGAAAATTCTTCAAGAGATGGGAATACCAGACAACTTGACCTGCCTCCTGAGAAATCTGTATGCAGATCAGGAAGCAACAGTCAGAACTGGACATGAAACAACAGACTGGTTCCAAATCGGGAAAAGAGTATGTCAAGGCTGTATATTGTCACCCTGCTTATTTAACTTACATGCAGAGTACTTCATGAGAAATGCTGGACTGGATGAAGCACAAGTTGGTATCAAGATTGCCAGGAGAAATATCAAAAACCTCAGACATGCAGATGATACCACATTTATGACAGAAAGTGAAGAAGAACTAAAGAGCCTCTTAATGAAAGTGAAAAAGGAGAGTGAAAAAGTTGGCTTAAAGCTCAACATTCAGAAAACTAAGATCATGGCATCTGGTCCCATCACTTCATGGCAAATAGATGGGGAAACAGTGGAAACAGTGACAGACTTTATTTTGGGGGGCTTTAAAATCACTACAGATGGTGACTGAAACCATGACATTAAAAGACACTTGCTCCTTGGAAGAAAAGTTATGACCAACCTAGACAGCATATTAAAAAGCAGAGACATTACTTTGCCAACAAAAGTCCATCTAGTCAAAGCTATATTTTTTTCCAGTAGTTCTGTGGATGTGAGAGTTAGACTATAAAGAAAGCCGAGCACCAAAGTATTGATGCTTTTGAACTTTGGTGTTGGAGAAGACTCTTGAGAGTCCCTTGGACTGCAAGGAGATCCAACCAGTCCATCCTAAAGGAAATCAGTCCTGAATATTCGTTGGAAGGACTGATGCTGAAGCTGAAACTCTAATACTTTGGCCACCTGATGTGAAGAGCTGACTCATTGGAAAAGACCCTGATCCTGGGAACTATTGAAGGCAGAAGGAGAAGGGGATGACAGAGGATGAGATGGTTGGATGGCATCACCAACTCAAAGGACATGAGTTTGGGTAAATTCTGGGAGTTGGTGATGGACAGGGAGGCCTGTCATGCTGCAGTCCATGGGGTCACAAAGAGTTGGAATTGACTGAGCGACTGAACTGAACAATATATTACTGTATTATCAGCCTGTTTTTTTCACTTAAGACTAAATTTAGTATCGTTTTCCCTATTTCCATAAATAATCGTCCCACTATGTGATATTTAAATGACATTAGATATAATTTATCTGGCCAATCTCCCATCACCAGGTAAATTTTCCCAATATTTTTTACAATAAAGTATCCACAATTGACAACAACTGTTCACTTATCTTTGAAACTCTATTATATCTCATCGTGTCAAAATATATGCATAGTTTCCTCCCAAAAGATTGTGCCAATTTACAATCCTGTAACTGTGATGTGAATTCATTTCCCTACATTCTCAACAAAACTGGGTATAATCTCTCTAATTACTTTAGGTGGAAAATAGATTATGTAATATTTCAAACATTATAAAAAAAAAAGGTTTTTCACATATACTGGGTGAATTGCTTTTTCCCTAACATGTTTTCTCACAACTGACTGGCAGAGCGGGTGTATCTAGTTAGTACTCCTTGGAGCCAGTAAACTGTAACATGGGCAAAGGGAACCATCCAGAGAGAGACATTCTGGTCTGTCAGTTAAAGTATCTGAATCCCAACCAGCAGCAATGGGCCTCTTTCTGTGGGCCTCTGTTACTTTTATGCTAATCAGACACTTCACTGTGGTTAATTTGGGGCTTCCCAGGTGGCGCTAGTGGTAAAGAACCTGTCTGCCAATGTAGGAGTTATGAGTCTCGGGTTCGACCTCCAGGCCTGGAAAATCCCCTGGAGGAGGGCATGGCAACTCATTCCTGTATTCTAGCCTGGAGAATCCCATGGACAGAGAAGTCTGGCAGGCTACAGTCCATGGGGTCAGAAAGAGTCGGACATGACTGAAGTGACTTATATGCATGCATGGTTAATTTATGTCAACTTGACTGGGTCACAGGGTATCTAGATATTTGATTTAATGTTATTTTCGGGTTTGTCTTTGATGTTTCCAGAAGAGACTAACATTTGAATCAATTGTCTGGGGTAAGCAGATTGCCCTCCCCAGTGTGGGTGGGTGTATGCAAGTGTCTGTAGGGCCTGAAGAACAAAAAAACAAGGGAGGGAGAAGTTATTCTCCGCCTGACTGCTGAGCTAGGACTTGGGTCTGCTGCTGCTTTGGGACTGGAACTCACAGTATCAGCACTCCAGTTCTTATGCCTTCCAGCTGGGGCTGGAACGGTACCACTGGCTGTCCAGCTGACAGGTGGCAGGTTGTGCGCTTCCAAGCCTCACTGCTGCTGCTGCTGCTGCTGCTGCTAAGTCACTTCTGTCATGTCTGACTCTCTGCGACCCCATAGACGGCAGCCCGCCAGGCTCCCCAGTCCCTGGGATTCTCCAGGCAAGAACACTGGAGTGGATGGCCATCTCCTTCTCCAATCCAAGCCTCACTAATTCTTCACAATAAATAAATATTGATATAGATATCATGTTGGATATATACATGCTACTGCTGCTGACTAATACTCCTACCACAGTATTGATTAAGATGAGAAAGTGAGGAAATTTGTCAGCTTGTGAAGTCTTCATACATGGAACTGGGAAAAGAAATGTTGATGTCAAGACTAGTGCCCATTGCAGCCTTGTTCAGCAGTGCAATACACACTCTGAATAAAATATCCCAGGTATTCTGGATAGCACTACCTCTCTATAGCACATGATTTTAGAAGGACCTACAGTTGCACTCATCTCACATGCTAGCAAAGTAATGCTCAAAATTCTCCAAGCCAGGCTTCAGCAGTACGTGAACCGTGAATTTCCAGATGTTCAAGCTGATTTTAGAAAAGGCAGAGGAACCAGAGATCAAATTCCCAACATTTGCTGGATCATGGAAAAAGCAAAAGAGTTCCAGAAAAACATCTATTTCTGCTTTATCGACTATGCCAAAGCCTTGGACTGTGTGGATCACAATAAACTGTGGAAAATTCTGAAAGAGATGGGAATACCAGACCACCTGACCTGCCTCTTGAGAAATCTGTATGCAGGTCAGGAAGCAACAGTTAGAACTGAACATGGAACAACAGACTGATTCCAAATAGGAAAAGGAGTCCGTCAAGGCTGTATATTGTCACCCTGCTTATTTAACTTACATGCAGAGTATATCATGGGAAAGGCTGGGCTGGAAGAAGCATAGCTGAAATCAAGATTGCCGGGAGAAATATCAGTAACCTCAGATATGTAGATGACACCACCCTTATGGCAGAAAGTGAAGAGGAACTAAAAAGCCTCTTGATGAAAGTGAAAGTGGAGAGTGAAAAAGGTGGCTTAAAGCTCAACATTCAGAAAACGAAGATCATGGCATCCAGTTCCATCACTTCATGCGAAATAGATGGGGAAACAGTGGAAACAGTGTCAGACTTAATTTTTTTGGGCTCCTAAATCACTGCAGGTGGTGACTGCAGCCATGAAATTAAAAGACGCTTACTCCTTGGAAGGCAAGTTATGACCAAACTAGATAGCATATTGAAAAGCAGACATTACTTTGCCAACAAAAGTCCGTCTAGTCAAGGCTGTGGTTTTTCCAGTGGTCATGTATGGATGTGAGAGTTGGACTGTGAAGAAACCTGAGCACCAAAGAATTGATGCGTTTGAACTGTGGTGTTGGAGAAGACTCTTGAGAGTCCCTTGGACTGCAAGGAGATCCAACCAGTCTATTCTAAAGGAGATCAGCCTTGGGATTTCTTTGGAGGGAATGATGCGAAAGCTGAAGCGCCAGTACTTTGGCCACCTCATGGGAAGAGTTGACTCACTGGAAAAGACTCTGATGCTGGGAGGGATTGGGGGCAGGAGGAGAAGGGGACGACAGAGGATGAGATGGCTGGGTGGCATCACTGACTCGATGGACGTGAGTCTGAGTGAACTCTGGGAGTTGGTGATGGCCAGGGAGGCCTGGCGTGCTGCAATTCATGGGGTCGCAAAGAGTTGGACACAACTGAGCGACTGAACTAACTGAACTGACATGGCTCAGTAACTGACATATACAGGGTTCTTTGCATTTGTTCCCTGGAGCTAATCATTCTCTTTAAAAAAAAAACTCAGTCTCCCATCTGAGAAGTGATTCCTCTCAGTGGACCCAGAATCACTGAGTGACTTTGAACAAATAACCTCCTGTATGTCAGTTTCCAATCTGTAAGAGGAGAATGATAATTGCAGTGCTTACCTCATAATTAGTATCATAAAGATTAAATATGAATTGTTTAGATGATTGCCTGATACAGATTGACATATAATTTGTTTTACTGTTATCACTGTACTTTCTGTAAGTTTCTATAGTTTCACAACCTGAGTATAATAGTTTATATCTTTAATGTATCCAAAAAAAGGTAAATTTGTTGAGATAAAGGTCTGTTCACCTTTACTATCAAAAAATGAACACATTGTCTAGAAAGTGAGGTCCTGAATAAACATTTCTTTAAAGATGGATGATTAAGTAGACAGCCAAATCATCAGGCTGAATCTTTCCTGCCATAATTCCCCTTTCTGATTTCTAGTTGTAGTTCTTAGTTTCACTCTTTATTTAATTTTTAAATCCTTAATAAGCACATACATTCCAGTTAAACCTATAGCATGACAATGGATATTATAATTGGAACAGGCAAAATATTAGTCTTTACCTTAAGGGGAATATGTTTAGTTTTGTGTGAAAGATCATGATTTAGCTTCTAAATAAGAACATTATCAAAATGTGACCATTAGTGATGAAAGCTACTGTCTGTAGAACAGGTCATCAGTGTTGATACTGAACCACACGACCTAAACAATTTTGCTTTTGTGCTTCAGAGACCCGCAGACACATCAGAAGCTAACAGAATCCTGGTGTGTGATTCAGGTTCATTGCTGAGTAGCTTCTGAGGTTTAAGAAGAAATTACCTTTTCTGGTTTCCTTCTTTGATTTGGCGTAAAGCCTGTTCATAACACATATTATTACTTCTGACTTACCACATATGTGTCATTCATGTAAAACACAGATCATTCTGCAAGTTTCCAAAAATAACAAATGCTATCTCAAAAACAGCTTTTCATAAAATTCAACCCATTTTCGATTGAGATTTTCAATTGTTTCCCTGGTGCAATGAAGGTGACACGGGCTCAGTCCCCGAGTCGAGAAGATCCTCTGGAGAAGGAAATGGCCACCCACGCCAGTATTCTTGCCTGGAGAATCCTATGGACGGAGGAGCCTGGTGGGCTACAGTCCATCGGTTTGCAAAGAGTTGGACACGATTGACCGACTAACATAAACAATTAAAAATTATGTCTTCCATGTAAGGCAAAAAGAAGAATTCTGTGCTCTCAAAGCAAAAAGGGTATGATAATGTTTCAGAGTATAATTGAATACTATAGAGAAAAGGCCATTTTATGTATCATAGTTATCATATTCTTTTGTATTCACATCAAAGGAGAAAAAAGATTTCAACCAGGTAGTCTTTAAACACTGTTGGAAATACATGTGGAAAGATGTAAATAAGTAATTATTTGGAATGGCTTGTACAGTCTGAAGTTAGTCATAATGTGTCTCTCCTATACATCCTAGAAGAGGAGTTAATTTTTGTTTAATCCTCTATTAAATGTCAGGCCAAAGAAGCTTTCTTGTTGATATTTACATAGAATTAAAGAGTGTTAGATCTCCAGGGAACTTAGAGTTCATCTTATGCAATTCCCATCTTTTTACTATAAGGGAGGAGGGTGAAGATCAAAGTTATTAAGTGATCTTCCCAAAAATACATTTAATAACTGGTACAGTTAAAACTAAATCCCAAGTTTAGTGCATTTTGAAACATAGACAAAGATAGGCTTTGCTTCTCATAGAGTTGAAAGCCTCAACTTTAAAAGATCTAAACTTGACCAGGACACATTTCACTAGGAACCGCCATGAAAAAAAAAAAAAAAAATCACATGTCATCCCAATTCTCTCTCTGAATCTACCTGTCATGTTGTATACGTTGGAAAGGGGTGACTTTAACTGAATGAAAATAGATCAACTGTGAGTACACTCTAACCCCAGATTGAGATGTAATCTACTAATTACAGTATTAAAATAAGTCCATACTAGCTCAAGTCCCCCACGTGCACTTCCTGGTGCCCTGTGTTGGGACCCCAGTCTCCCAATAATTCAGCAACCAAGGTTTTAAGTACTAGACTGTCAGGAGTCTCCAAGACCCAACCCCTTCTTAAGGTTGGCTTCCATCCTGATCACTGATGTTCATGGTTGTGAAATATATTAACATTATCCCTGGACCCACTTCTCCCTTTTCCCTCTATAAATGTTAAAGAGCAGCATTTGATTCAGGTACCCTGATACATCATTATTTATTTGAAGATAAATGAGGCATAATGAATAAGGATAATCCAATGAGCTAATAAGAATTGCATTTTTAAATACTTAATGATTCCATTGAAACAGCTCTAGAGTGCTACTTTGAAAAAGCCTGTGATAACAGCTGAAAGATTAAAAGATACTTCTTTTCAGAAATAACATTCAAATCGAATAGTCTCCGGTTTTACCCCCAAATCACTGTCTTATGGGCATAACTCTGTGTCCTTAACTAGTGATATCATATACATTACCCCTGTTTCAAGCCAGGAGCATGGTGGACAAGTTAGAATCTTCCGAGGCTTAGCAAGAATCTAACTCCTGCCTTTAAAATTACTCCTATGCCCTGTGAACTCTGGCCCATCAAATTGATGAAACATTTAGTCTAAAAAGCATTGAAAAGCGGTCAATGAACCCTCTCCCCCTGAAAAAAAGAAAGCTAACAGAGGAACTAAGTCAGTGGTTGTGATTAGATAGAAAGAGGAAATTAGAGCTATGACAAAATATGACATAAAAGGCAAAGCACCACAGAATAAATAAAATAGTACATAACAGGAAGGGATCCAAACCAATACAAACAACTGCAAAGGGCCTTATTGGCAGACTTTCAGACACAGAATTTGAGGAGGACAGACACATTTAATTGTTGAGTAATACTTCTTAAATGATGTTTTACCTCAAGGAAATCATATCAGTGAAGAATGTGGAAACGGTTGGGCAGCTGCGTCCGTCCCTTCTAACCAGAGCCCAGCTGCAGGAAGAAAAGCCAGCAACAGAGAGGAGACAAAGAATAATGAATGAGAGGATGAAATCTAGAAAGAAAGAGAAATTAAAATGAGACAGTGAAAAATTAAGCTGCAACTCAGAAAGGCTGGGGGAAAAAAAAAGCTTCAAACAAACTGTAGCAAATACAATTTAGAATGTTTTTAAACTCAACTATTGAAAAACAAATCTTTCCAAGGCTAATTTGTAAGACTGGCAGACCCTTGGAATTCTTGCCCCAGTGGTGGAATGACTGAAAGATAGTACTATGCACTCATAGTATAGGCCCCCAGGTTGCCAAGAGCTATTTATAAAGTGGACATAACTGAGAAAATGGGTGTATATTTGGCTATTTTTCTCTGATATCTGACAAAAAATACAAAGTCTATATAGTTCTCGGATACAGAAAATATTATTTGCATCTTAGCAAAGTATATTGGAAACTTTGTATTGAAATTACTGTGGTCCACGGCCTTAAAATGTTCCAGTAAGCAGACCTACAAGAGGCAATTTAGCTCAGTTCTTCAACTACCTGTATTTGAAACAGTTTTGTGTATTCTAGCTTTGCGTCCTTAATTCCTTCAATTCTGTTCAGTCAATAGTTATGTCTGAATCTCTGAGGCCCCATGGACTGCAGTACGCCAGGCTTTCCTGTCCATCACCAACTCCCAGAGCTTGCTCAAACTCATGTCCATTGAAGACATCCAACCATCTCATCCTGTCATCCCCTTCTCCTCCTGCCTTCAATCCCTTTGAACTTCAAGTTACTTACAGTTAATATGAAAACAACAATGATATCTAACTCATAGGGCTTTGTGAGGACTATGCAAAACCCTTAGTAGAATGCTTGCCAAAGTGCTCAATACATGAAAGTGAAAGTGAAGTCGCTCAGTCGTGTCCGACTCTTTACGATCCCATGGACTGTAGCCTACCAGGCTCCTCCCTCCGTGGGATTCTCCAGGCAAGAGTACTGGAGTGGGTTGCCATTTCCTTCTCCAGCTCAATACATGGTAACTCTCATTATTCTGGGTATCGTGGGTGTTGTCTCTGGTACACTCCAAAAAAGTCTTCTTTGATTCCTTTAACATTTAGTGCCTGTTAACACATATGTTCAGTAAGTCAGTAACTATTAGATACTAAGATGTCTCTGCATGTGCGTGCTCAGTTGTGTCCAACTCTTTCCGACCCCATAGACTGCAGCCCCACCAGGCTCCTCTTGCCATGGAATTTTCCAGGCGAGAACACAAGAACTCCAGATGATCTTCCCCACCCAAGAATCAAAGCTGCATCTCTTGTGTCTCCTTCAATGGCAGGCAGATTCTTTACCTCTGCACCACCTGGGAAACTATGGTCAATAGACAAATGTGTGTTGAACATTCTCCCTGGGCTCAGCACTGCAGTGGGTAATGAAAAAGATATGGACCCTGTCCAAAAGGTGCTTTTAGGTGAAAAAACCTGCTACCAATGCCCGGGAGCATATCTTTCTGTAAAAAGTGAGTAGTAGAAAAACTAATTTCAACAGATGTTAGAATTCAAGGTAAATCAGTGAGAACTGGGATAGTCAGAGAAAGCTTTAGGGAGGAAGGAGGAAATAATGTAAGCCTTGGAGGATCAAGACAGGCATAGAACAACAACAACAAAAAATAATTGTGCTTCCTACTAAAGGAAATGATGTCAGCAGTATTAAGGGTAAATATAACGAATATCTGAGCCTGACTTGACTAAAGTGATTAGAGCTTTTTAAAGGAAAAAAAATAGACAATGGGGTTTTTTTTTAATCTTTGGTTTTTGTTATAGTTTTGATTTTTTAAAAATAGAGTTGGAGTAGACTGCAGAGGGTTTTAAGAGACAGAGGAGTTTCTACTTGAAACTATAGGAGATGAAGATAGTGTGTTATGAGGTGATGTGGTAAGAAAACTGTGTTTCATAAAGATTGACCTTGTTAAGGTATTTAGGGGGATAAATATCAGGAGAGAAGTATAAGACAACTTAGAAGCTATTGCAGTTACCTAGGGGTGGAAGAGAGAGATGGGGAAAGAAAATGGAGATTTTTACTGTGAGTGAAATGGCTGTCCCTGGAAGGATCTGAGCAAAGAAGTGACATTATCTGATTTATCCACAGGTCTCTGACTGCTCATTTGAAAATACTTTGAGAGCGTCAAAGAGAGGAACTGGAAGACCTGGTAGGACCCCCATTTAAATAGTCCAAGAAAAATCGGTGGTGGCTTGGATTTAACGTGAATGGAAGAAGTGAGAAGTAACTAGAATAAGTATATTGTGAACAGGTTTCATAGGTGGCATCTTAGGCAGTCTCATGGGACACTACTCTTAGTTGAATGCTCTAGTGCTGTGGTCTTAACACTCTTAATAATTGTTGAATAAATGGTCTCACATTTCTTAATTTTACACTAAAGCCTCCCAAGTTATGTAGGCAGTCCTGATTGTGAATGTAAATATAACAGGATTTATTTATGCACTGGAGCTGGGGCTATGAGAGAAAAGAAAAAGTCAATGATTACTCTGAGGTGTTTGGCCTGAAGTGTTAGAAGAATAGGTTTTTTGAGATGCAGAAGACTGTGAAAGGCATAGAATTATAGAATAAGGTCGGAGAGGCTCAGTTTTGAACACATGAAATTTGAGATGTTTATTAATCATCTAAGTAGAGATGTCTGGAGTTCAAAGAAAGGTTTCAGGCTGGAGATACAGGTTTACAGTAATCAACATTTGGATAGTATTTGAAGCCATAAAACTGAAAGAGAATGTTTTCAAATAGTATAAAAATAGAAAAGAAGTTTAAGCACTGAGCCACAAGATAGTTCTACACGTAGACAGCAGGTAACAAGGCACCAGCAAAAATGATGGGGCAGGATCAGCCAGAAAAACACCAGAACACAGAGAAGAATGCGTTGCACTGAAAAGCAAAACAGAAAATGTTGATGACAATTCAAGCAAAATGAGAGTTGGGATTTGAGGACTGAGCTTACGGAGATTATCAGTGATAAGAGCTGTTTCTGTGGAAAAGGGAGAGTGAAGTCGCTCAGTTGTGTCTGACTCTTTGCAACTCCAGGGTCTGTAGCCTACAACTTTCCTCCATCCATGGAATTTTCCAGGCAAGAGTACTGGAGTGGGTTCCATTTCCTTCTCCAGGGGAATATTTGCAACCCAGGGGGTCGAACCTGGGTCTCCCGTATTGCAAGCAGATGCTTTTACCTTTTACTGTCTGAGCCAGGGGGAGGCAAATGCCTGGTTAGACTTGATTCAAGAGAGAAAGAGAGGAGAGGACTAGGAAACTACAAGTATAAACAGCTCTAGAGAATTTTGCCGTGAGGGGTGGAAGAGAAAGGGATAGTAGTTGGAAAGGAAACAGTTAGTACCACTGAGAGGGCAGACAGGCTGTATGTTTTAGGGTCAAAAAATGAAATGCGATTTTAGATGAACAGCTTGATTTTAGGTATGCAGCATTTGAGACTGTGAAGGGTCAAATGGGAATGGCGATTCGTCAACTAGAAAGATAAGAATAGATGTGTGAGAAGACAATTGAAATTATTCACAGTTTAGACTTTATTGACACAGAGGTGCAATTTGGGGCATAAAAAGGAATTAGACTGGAATAAAAATGTACCGAGAACAATAGAGGATTGAAGAAACTAATATTCTGGAAAAGTAATGAAACAAAACTGAGAGCACTGAGCTATATTCCCAACTTTCAACCCCATTTAGGTGTAGCTGTATTTCCATAGGCAAATTAGGGAAATTATCTGAATAATTAATATCCACACAAAAGCATTAGTCCAACTTGGCTGGATATTTTATATAAAAAGAGGCTCTGTGCCTCTCTATATAAAGAGAGAGTCTGGTGCTGGATTCATTTTTTCTGCTTTTCTCAGTCTTCACAGACTGAAAACTTATTTAGAAATAAACTAGAAATTGCTATATGCTAGCTGACAGAGAGGACCTCAGTTTCTACTAGGATTTTCACAACCCTAAAATTGAGATTTTTAAAGAATAAGATAAAAACTTAAGGAAGACAACATAATTTGAGCTAATGCATCTTATTTGTCGAAACGCATGTGACTATCCATGAAGGGAACCAAACAGCCATGATTGTTCTTCACTGAAGAACCAGCAAAATCCTCACAGACGAATGCGTCCTGTAACCTTTAATACAAAAGTCAAAGGAGAAATAGCTTTCTGGGCATAAACTTGCACACACAGGAGAAAACCAAGACCAAATCCAAGAGTCGTAGGAGTGGAAGGGAAATCTGGGCCTTTTTCATAGCCGGAGGCGAGTCAAGCCGTCACTCACTAAAATGACACGGCGGCAGCCATCTTAGACCCCAGCAGGCGCATGCTGCTAAGAACCAAAGGCTCGGTTCAGATTGGGGGGCTGCAGATGCTCCTGTTTGCCTTTGTTTTCCAAGACTATCCCACTGACAATGATTATTGTCTAAGGATTGTGATCTAAGAAGCATTATATAGAAACATAAGCAATGTCACTCTGGAACTGACAAACGAGCCTTATTATGGCTCTGACAGTGGCGCCGAGGGACATCTTGAGGCAGCGCTTGAATGTTACTCTAGAAACCAAGAGAATATTTACCACTTTTTCACTTCAGAAAGTTCTCCACCCCCCCTCCACTTTTTGAGGCGCTTCAATAAAGAGCTCAAGAAGATGACCCGGGAAGCCAGCCAGAAGAATACACTTGGCACAGCCCTGCTTCCTCTGGGCCCCGCAGGTGGCAATGATAACAGCTTCACTCCAGAGCCTCAGGGAGGGCCCTGAGAGACTGGGATCTTCACCACAGAAACAGGCTTAGCAATGTGCTTCCAAGCACCCAGACAGTGTTCCCCTTAAAGTCATCAGTTAAGCAGAGGTGGTTGGTATAGCTTCTGGGAGTAACCACCAACCCTGTATTTCTGATCACCTCTCTAATCTGGGCCTGAGCATTTACATACCTTACATCCAGACTTTTTAGGTTTTCCCAATGGCTTAATGCGTAATTTGCCTGCAATGCAGTTTAAACACAGGAGATGCAAGTTCAATCCCTGGGATGGGAAGATCTAATGTAGAAGGAAATGGCAACCCACTCCAGTATTTTTGCCTGGAGAATCCCATAGACAGAGGAGCCTGGTGGGCTACAGTCCATGAGGTTGCAAAGAGTCAGACACCACTGAACAACTAAACATGCATGGGCATCCAGACTTTCTCAACTGAAGTTCCTCCTCTGAGCCATACGACTCTGAAAATAATTCAAGCAACAAAATGAGCACCTTTCTGGAAGAAAAAAGACAAGTTCATTTCATTACATCAATGGATGCCTTCAGCTTTAGAAGTCGTCCTGGGAAAACTGGCTGGATTGGGAGTGAGGGATAAATCCCAGAATATTTCATGTTGGGTATTGGGAGACAGAAGCTCTTTCCACTGTGTTAGGTTGGAAAGAGGAAGTCTGGAACCAATGGTGAGCCAGTTCCTTAGCCAGATGGAGGATGTCTGCACAGGAGAGAATGTCACTTGGCAAGAAACAGATCTGGGTAGAGTGAGAGCTGGAGCTGGAGAGTGAGAGACCCAGAGAAGGATGCGTGAATCCTAATCCACCCGTGAGTTAACTGGTCACACCAGCCTATGTATTTTTCCTAAAATCACTTTTCAATGGTTTCTGTCACATGCATTTGAAGAGTTCTGAAGAGTATCACAGGAAGAATATATAAACACAGAAAAAAAATTAAGCTTTACATATCAAAATCATCAGGTAAAAAGAAAAAGGCATCTTTGCCTAGTCTGTTTCATTTTGTTAACAGCTATATTTTGTGTACCTAACATGTACAGACATTGTGGCAATCCTGTGAAGTAGGAATTAGATCCATTTCAGCGAACTAAGGTTCAGAGAGATTATATAATTTATGTAAAATTACTGTTCTAACAGATACTAAAAGGAGGTGAGACTTGGCTCACCTGAAGAAAAGTGAGGAATAAGCTGCAAGCGTATGAGGGAAGAGCATTCCAGGCAAAGGGAAGATCAAAGGCAGAAACCCTGAGGTGACAGGCTATGAGGAGCACCAACAAACCATGTGAGTGAAGTGATCAATGGTGGTGGAGAGAGTGGGGGGCCATGAAGTCAGAGAGATGACCTGGTATCAGATTGTGTAGACTTTCGTATAGTACTGTAATATATGGGATTCAAATTTATGTATAGATACGATTTTTATATATTTCCATTATACCCCAATTTAGCATACATCTTCCCAGACTTGTGTTCTAATACTGTTTTATTGTCCTAGTAACACCCTTAATTAAATTTCCAATTTCAGAAATTTTATTCTATTTTGAATTTCCACAACCCAAACTGAGGGTAATATTGTAGTTTTCCTGGCGCATGTGCACCATGATTTATAAAGCAGACAGCAACCACAGAAATTGCTTGGAGCTGAGACAAAAGATGTTTTCAAGGAGGAACATTTTTTCATTGGCATTATTCTGCAGTATCAGTGCAGACTGACTTTAAATTAGTTTTGTTTTCATTTTTAATTCTACAATGCTCCTTTTATTACCTCAACCCAGGGTGAACTGCTTTTGCAGTCCATTACACACAACTTTTAAATACTTTTAAGTCCAGCTTTATCTATTCTTCCCGACCTAGGGATCGAACCCACTTCTCTTGTATCTCCTGTTTCTTTACCACTGTGCTACCTGGGAAGCCCATTTAACTGAATACTTTAGTGGTTTCCACTGGGTTCTCCCACATGCATATCAAATTCTGCAGATCCAAGGCCGAATTCATTCAATTTCATTCTTCTCTTCCACCAAATCTGCCCCAAAACTCCCTTCTCATTCAAAATCTTAAGGGGAAAATAAGACATTTACTCAGTTGCTGAGCCAGAAACTCAGAAATCAGCCTTATTCCTTAATTTTTGACTAACCTCTACATCTCATCAACCCCTAAATCTATCAATTCCACTTCCCCAAAATTTCAGCATCTGCTCTGCCTTTGATAGCCATCAGCATATAACTGGCTATTCAGTAGCCTCCTGCCTTTTCTTTCCACTGAACCCTAACCTTCCCTTCAATTTCTTTTCTTCTACTACCAGAGTAATCTTTCCAGTGTGAAAATACAGGCTGCCCTAAAAGCTTTGGCAGCTTCCAATAACAAAAGACTCCACGACATACTAACAATGAAAGGACTCTGTCCAACTATAAACTCATTTCCAATTATTTCTCCCTCACCCTTTAGGCTCCAGCCATAGTAGACTCATTTCCTACACACTCTATGCTCTCTTAAAATCTTCTGAACTCTGGAACCTGTTTTCCACTCTACCAAGAATGCAAACTTAGGGAAAACTCCTTTAGATCTTACTTCAGATGATACTCTTGAAAAGGTTCCCCTGCCATCGCTCCCCACCCCGGGATTCTCTTCTGTTCTCAACCCATCTTGTCTGGTCAGTAAACTGTCTGCTCTTTGAAGGCAGGAGATGTGCCTCTTCATCCTGGTTTCCCAGAATCTAGCCCAATACCTAACAATTAGAATATTCTGGGAATAAGATTTTGAAAACATGAAATCAGTTCACGTTCTGCTACTAATATTAAGCTTTGAGAATTATTTATCCCTAGGCCTGGCATGCTGTGATTCATGGGGGTCACAAAGAGTCGGACACAACTGAGCGACTGAACTGAAAAGTTGTTTCAAAGAAGGGTGGTTCCAAAGAAAGGAAAAGGAGAAGAAAGAGATAAGATCCTATCCAAAGAGAGGGCAAAAGGAATAGTTACTTCTGTTCTAGAGAGAGAAGAAAAATTGAGATCAGGATTAAAAGTTAGGCTCCCCACTCAGGGGCTTATAGAAATATCTAGATAAAATGAGGAGGGGGGCAGGGTTTCACTGTGATAGGGCACTACAGAAACCCCAGATATCCTGAAGGATAAGGCTCTTCCTCTCCTTAGTATCCCACCAGGACCAAGGCTGGCCTGCTGCCATCCATGAGGTCTCAAAGTGTCAGACAGGACTGAACAACAGCAAGGGCCAGGAAGCAGAACCAGCTTCACTGACAGAAGCTCACCAAGCCAAAATGTGAGGCGCCAAGCGTGGCAGCAAAGAGAGGACTGATCAACAAAGCAGCCAAGCAAAGAAAGGAGGAAAACTCGAGGACCCAACCCCTCCCTCCACGCAAGAGGCTCGGGTATGTATGGGTAACGGATAAAGGGGCAGGGCCCCCTGGGGCATGGAGGATATGGGGAGCGTATGGGGGCCTCCAGATGGATAATTGGAAAGAACATGTGGTAATCACCTGTGCAAGTGTAATAGGCTACAGGCCTCTGCTAGGTCAAACGTGGAGGCCCTTAGCACGATCTGAGGGTGGAGTGTTCAGCCCTCTGATGTCTAAAGGTTACAGACAGGACATTCACACACGCCCAGTTGGAAGGTGAGTTGGTGATCCTATCCAGTCTTAACCAGCTCAGCTTGAACTAGACATAGCTGACTACAGTTCCTGGAAAATAATTCTGGAAAACCTCTTGTTTAGGTTTTGTGCCACTTGAGGACATGCAGTACTCTTGTGCTCATGCTAAGTCATGTCTGACTCTTTACAACCCCACGGATTAGAGCCCGCCAGGCTCTTCAGTCCATGGGGATTCTCCAGGCAAGAATAGTGGAGTGGGTTTTCATTTCCTTCTCCAGGGGATCTTCCTGACCCAGGGATGTAACCCATGCCTCCTACTTTGGAAGGTGGGTTCTTTACCATGAGCCACCAGGGAAGCCTACAAGTCTTCTGTAGCAACAATTAAAACGACCTTGATTAGTCAAGGCAGGCTACAAGTGAAATGAATTTAACTAATGATTACCCATGGTATCAAGGACAGAACATCACTGGTGGAAGGAAAGGTCTCAATAGATGACTCTAAAATGGCTCGTTAAATATTTATATTGAAATATATCATCTTTATAGAGTGACAGTAACAGACTAGGATTCCTGTAGCAGTAGAAATATAAGAGACGTGGGAGACAAACCTTAGGTTTTTCTTATAAAATACATAAAGCATGAGAACAGGGATATGAAATCATAGAAAACTCTCCTGACTCGTGGGTAAGTTTCCAGTTGAAAACTTCCAGTCACCATTTTTAGCCATGATACATGTTTGAATTCCAAGATCCTGACATTTTGAAAAGGCTTGTACTTTAATGGCTACAGAAATCTCACGTATGCTTGAGTCATTTTTACTTACAATTAATCACTTTCCTGAGAACTGCCACTATACCTAAAAGAATTGGGAAAAGCTAGTTTCATTATGTTATAAAATATTTATGACTTATTTTTGGATTTCCTTATCTATTTTAAATATCAGCTGATCTAAACAAATACTCCCAATCTCCACCCAATGAAGGTATATCTGATGCCAATTTAAACCAAACCAGCACATTTGCTTTAAAATTTCCAAAATAAATTCTATAGAATTACAATGTTTTCTACTAATTAAAAAAAAAAAAGAGCTTTTTATGTAATGGATAATAATGCTCAGTTGTGTCCCACTCTTTGTAACTCCATGGACTGTAGCCCACCAGGCTCCTCTGTCCATGGAATTTTCCCAGCAAGAATACTAGAGTGGGTTGCTATTTTTTCCTCCAGGGAATCTTTCTGACCCAGGGATCGAACCTGCATCTCCTGCATTGTAGGCAGATTCTTTGCCACTAAACTATCCGGGAAGGCTTTAAGTAACATTCCCGTGTTATTTTGCTAGTTGTTTAAAAAATGTCTTATCAATTTGAAGTTTAATTAAGGAGACAAAAGAAAAGCAGAAAAAAATTTTCCCCATATCAACCTAAAATTATTTTTAAAGAAGTTTTTTTATTTAAAGTAAGATCCTGGAAATATTTCACTTGAATAAAGCAATTTGATTTTTATAATCACACCTAATCATTTTCCTATGCCTGAAAGCTATACCTACACCAGCAGTTTTATGAAAAGTTTTTGCACTTCCAGAAACAACAGGTAACTTAGAGATCACTAGAATGCTAATGGCCATTTTCTGTAGTTTTACATTATATATATATATATATATATGTAAGTAAGTAAGTAAGTAAAGTCACTCAGTCGTGTCTGACTCTTTGTGACCCTGTGGACTGCAGCCCACCAGGTTCCTCAGTCCATGGGATTCTCCAGGCAAGAATACTGGAGTGGGCTGCCATTTCCTTCTCCAGGGGATCTTCCCCACCCAGGGATCTAACCTGGGTCTCCCGCATTGGAGGCAGACGCTTTAACCTCTGAGCCACCAGGGAAGCATATATCTCACAAAAAAAAAAAAAAAAAAAAAACTGCTGTGCTATCCGTAAAGCCAAACAATAAAGTCTATTTGTTAACACTCTTATTTCCAGGGTTCATTCTTTAAGCATGGGCTGAGGTAAACATATGCAATCCCATTTAAAATATTTTATTATGTATAGCATTTTCCCCTCAGATATTTGAAAAGATGCTAAGAAGGCTTTATTTTATAGAATGTTTACTGGTCTAAATAGTATGTGAGCTCAGTACAATTTACTGTCCACTTAAATAGTGTTATGTACTATTGATGAACTGGTTGTTCCTTAAGGTCTCAATAGAATCAGTCAGGAGTCCATCATTAGCCAACAAAAGTGGTTGACATGGGTATTGGTGCAAATACCTTTAGTACAAATACCTTAGTTGTTTTGAATAGACTTTAAATTCTATTAGTAAAAGTATAATGTGCTCGTGGTTAGGGACTGGAAAAGCACCCTCAGATCTGGTGCTGAACTGAACGCTTCAGTTGTTTGGGGGAATTTGTATAAGTAACAGAACACAAGACATTAAGATTTTATTTAAATAATTTAGTTTTCACTAAGAGTGTCTAACTTTTTTCTTTAGCCCATTATTTGTGTTATGTGTATCTCTGTTCTATAATATTGGATGCTGTGAATGATGTGATTACACAGGGTGTTTAGTAACGTTATTCCAATAGAGAAGATGGAAAAAGCTCTCGGTTTAATTGAGATATATTATCCTTGTTTAATACATCCATTGCTGCCTGAAGTAGTTAATATTCTAAAATTTACATTTCTAATATAAGAAAGAGAAAACCTAGAGAAGTTAAATTCTTCACCCATGGCCACAATAATAGTAAGTGGCAGAGGAAAATTTGAAACTAGTTGAGCTTAAATACAGAGACCCTTAACACTAAATACAGAGGGTTTTAACCTCTACACTTTCTGCTTCAACACACCTGGCTTTTCCTTTTACACGGTGGCCTTCCTCTTTCCTATTCTGCCTTTCAATTTGGCCTTTTCCATCTCAATTCTGGTCTGTCTTCGTATCTTTCTTTGGTTCCTACCAAAATAGACTATGCCACTCAGAATTAGCATGCAAATGTCAACATAAACCATAGATGTGAGAAGAAGTCCATGCAAATAGCCATAGTACCCATATCAATGTGTCTTTGCCATAAGCAAACCAATTTTTGACGGTCCACTTATTTGAAAGTTTTTATTGGTGGTAGGAAAAGAGGAAAAGTTGGGACCATCAAGAATTACCAGTCACACACCCGTTATTAAGGATTTAGTTGATGCCTGGCACTGAAATTAGCCATTTATATACAGTATGTAATGCAATCCCTACCACAACCTTACAACATAAACATTATTACTAGTAATTTACTGTGGAGAAATTTGAGGCCTGGAGACATTATGCAATTTACCCAAGGACATACAATTTAGCAGGTTAAGCAGAAATTTGGACCTACATTTGACTAATTGCGAAGATTGTGATATATTAGCCATTAGTTAAACTGCACTTTAGACCACTTGGTTGTGCTTCTTCTAGAAAGAATACTTTGAGTAAAGAGAGAGATTAACACTTAGGTGACCCAAGATCACATTCTCAGCACAGGTATAGCAAATTTTCACTACTCACTTCTTTAAAAAAGCCAAAGAACCATTATTTTGAAAGATAAGAGGAGAGAGAAGGGGGAAGGAAAGAAGGGAGGATAAAAGGAAGGAAGGAGGGAAGAAAGGAGGAAAGAAAATTCCTCCTCACTTCCTGGGTTGATGATCAGACTCAAAGTCCTGAGCCAAATGAGCAGATAAATTATGAAATCAAAGCAGAATTTTCCTTTTTACTACAGTGGGAGGATTTGTCTTATCAAGCTATTTACACTTTTGTTTGCCATTATTTCTATCATTTTAGTCACTGTATCACTGCTTAAAGCAGAAGCTGAAGTCAGGGGAGATGCCAAAGGCATGGACAAAGAGATGACTTCTTCTCTTACAGTTTCTCATGGGGCCCCAACCAGAGCCTGGTGGGCTGTCGCAGAATGACAATTGAGCCTAATGGGATTTTGAAAGCTTTCTCTTATCCCATGATTCTGGGTTGCATGTTCCGACTCTAAGTACGGACAAGAAGGAATGAATAAGTGCAGCCAATTGCCAGAAACTTTTTATTGCCTCGGTGCAGATCTATTTTTTAGCTGGATGACTTTTATTTTTTCCATTTTTTAATTGCTTTGTTTGTATTATCCTTTTTCTCAGGGACGTTTCTAAATACCACTTCAGAGAGTCTTTTATGTTCACAACAGTAACAGAACTGCAGAGATTTCAAGCTAAGCATGAAAGCCTGGATCTAATATCTTCTCCCTGATTTCCTCCCATCTAATAGATCTGATTGCTTATCTTGCTGCTATGATACCAGGAACAATATAGATGCTTATTGAGGAAAAAAACTAGGACTGGCAGAAAAGCAGACAAAAACAATTCCTTATCAGAACTCTGGTTTGATATCTCATCAAATTTCACACACATTATGCGACCAGACAACCTACGATGGTGAAGAGTGCAGCTGAGAAAGTGAGAGATTGAGAAAACTTCCTCCTGAACTTGCTTGGCCAGCTATGTGATGTGCCCCAGCAGGAAAAAATATCAATTGGTAATCACAAACACTTACTCTTGACTCACAGAGGCGCAGGAAAGGATTTGATCATATTGTGGAGTGCTTTGAGGTCTTTGGAATAAAGGCATTCTACAAATATATATTTCTATATATGGTGTGTGTGTGTGTGTGCGCGCGCGCGTGTGTGTGTGTGTGTGTACACATTCTTTCTCTTGAGTAATAGGGCAGGAAGGGAGAATTTTGTACAATATCTGCAAGTACGTTTCATAGTCTCTGTATGTTGTGTGCTCATATATCTAAACATTTTTAAAGGTGAGCTGCTTTCTGTCTTGTGAAAAATGTCTCTTGGCTGCATTGAGGTCTTCTATATCCATGGTGCAAACTGACAGCTTAGTGCTTTTCATTCAGTATCCAGCCGACGAGCAAATCCCAGGGCTGAGCTATTGATCCAGCTGAACTCACAAGCAGTATGTCCTTATTCTTCTGGTTCAGTAGCCTTGGATGTAGTATACAAAATAATTTGCTGCATTCTTCAAAGCAGTTTCCCCTTGGGGTAGAAAAAACACAGTTGGAAAAATGCAAAGATATCTCACTGCATTCAACAATAAAGGCAACATTTTAAATAAGTTCACTGATAGAAAGAAGCCCACTTGTTTTGTTTATATTTGTTTTTGTTCTATCTCCTTTTGTGGGTATTTCATGAAAAATGCCAACAGGGTAAAAGTTTAAACAAAATCCTTTTTAAAAGAATTTTACCCAGTCCACTGTAAGGGTTTGGGAAAAAGACTAAACTTTCAAATTAACTTTTATTAAGGTTCATGATCACGCTATGATTTGTATCTCTACCTTTTATTCATTTTTCTAATTTATATATCAAGATTAGTCTCAAGATGTGAAATAATATTTTTGTTTCACAAGAAAGACAAAAAGAGAAGATAAAGGAACAGTTGGTGGCTGTCATGAAAAGAAGGAACATGTCAAGGTCCTTATTCATTGGTCTAGTCTCTTGTTAGAGGTACAGGGTTCACTGCTCAGATAGATGACCCAGATGTTCAGTCCGGGGAAGCCAGTAAGCCTTTGAATTCAAATCAGAGCTGGACCAAGACTTGCAGGTTAAGTTATCAGTCCTGTCTCCCCACCTGTAAAATGACCCTTCATCATAAAGTCTGTGTGACATTCAGATTAAAAAAAAAAGTATTGAAAGCATTTGGTACAACCTTGGAAGAGAGTAAGCAGTCAAAAGTAAGTCCTTAATATGACGAACAGTAACTAATCAGTAGCAGTAAGGATAGAGTCACGGCGACACAAAAGTATAGATCAAACTCAAAGAAGTCAGACTCCTAAGAAAATCGTTTACTGCATAGCACATGTTCAGCACTGTCTTAGATGCTGTACTAGGCACTGGGGGATACCAATTAAGAAGAATAAGGTACGGTGTCTGCCCCCAAAGAACTAACTATCTAGTTAAAATGATAGATGGGGAATATATTTAACACAAGACAATTAAGTATCAAATGAATAATAAAGGCAGTCAAATAGGGGGTTTAAAGGAGAGTTCAGAGAATAGAATAGTTATAGCATTCATTATCTGATAAAAAGACAACTAGGAGATATACATGCATATATATACACACACACACACACATATATTGAGAGAGAGAGAAGACTTCTTTAATATTTTTATCTACAACTTCACAACCATACAACAAAGATAAACAATAAGCTGTCAGAAAACATAGCCATTTCACCATTATCTAAATACTAAGCAGATATAAAGAAAAGACTTTTGGACTCTGTGGGAAAAGCTGAGGGTGGGAAGATTTGATAGAACACCACTGAAACATGTATATTATCATATGTGAAATAGATGACCAGTCCAAGTTCAATGCATGAAACTGGGCACTCGAAGCCAGTGCACTGGGATGACCCTGAGGGATGGGCTGGCGGGGGAGGTGGAAGCGGGGTCTGGGAATAGGGGACGCATGTACATCCGCGGCTGGTTCATGTCAATGCATAGCAAAAAACCACCACAATATTGTAAAGTAATTAGCCTCCAATTAAAATTTAAAAAATAAATACTAAGGAATTCTAGGAAATAAACTTCTATTTGATGAGCTTAAAAAGTCAGTCATAAAAAACATAAAGCAAGACTTTGAGTAGCCTCAGAAGTATAGTGTCAAGTATTACATTTCCATTTGCTTCTGGGAAATTAATCAAGCCAATGAAGCGGATACCAATAATAAATAGGGGAAGTGGAGTTCTTTTTAAACAGAAGCAACAGTTGGGCTATAATTATATAATCAATAGCCTCTTTTAGTGCTCAGAGCATCAAACTGAGGAAGAGTTTATGTATATGAAGAGTAAAAAAAATCATCTGCCAGTCGATCACATTAAGTAGATTTAACAAATTATTGAGAAAATATTAACTTTTTTTACTATACAAAATTTGGTTGAGTTTTAGGGCACAAAGATAAATTTATATTCAAAATGTCCATTCCTATTGCCCAGTTCCCTATTTTGTTGGTGTTATCTCGCACTGGTGAGATTTGAAAATAAAAGCTATTTGAAAAGAAATCTATATAGAATTTAATTTTATTACTTTAGATTTACTTGTATATTAGTTTAACAAGTATTTTAGGAGCTGTAATATGCATAAAACACATATATAGAGATAAATCTACACATATAATGTTATAAATTGCATATTATATAAGAATTTCTAGATAATGAAAAATAACGTTAAGAAAAATGAAGCAGAATACTACAGGGATAGAGATTCTTTTTTAAACTCTCTAAGGAGGTCAACTTTGAGCAGACGCTTCAGTGAAATGATATGGTGAACAATGCATGCAAAGTTGAGGGTCAGGTCATTCTGAGAGCGGGGAATAGGAACCGCAAGGCCTTGATGCTGAAGTGGATTCAGGTTATTTTAAGAACAGCAAAGAGGCCAGTATGTCTAGATGGACAGAGATGTCTAATACAATTCTACTCTAAGTTTTGAAGCTGAGTTTTAATTTTTATGTCTATATACGATTAACTTTGTTTTATGTCTCCAGAAACTACCACTAACTGTGTCCCGTCTGAACACCGAAGACAATCAAATTAATTTAAAGTAGGCCCAGGGGTGTAACACCAGGAACCTGGTACTGTTAAAAGCAGAAGCAAACAATTGTGAACAGACACAGCAAACTACAGAAGTAAACCTGCAATGTCTAAGCTATTTGCAATTCCTGGATACAGAATGTTTTTATCCCAGAAGACTACAGTGTCAGAGTGATTTTTCAGAGAGTTCTTTAAAGAAATAATTTCAAAACTGCAACACTGTTTTAAAGCACATTAAAAAAAATGCTACTTAATTACAAATCCAATTTTAAAAAAATACACAAAAATTAAAACTATACCCAGGAATTGTAAATAGTTGGTTTCAGTTTGTGTAAAAAGTCTGTCTATTGAAGTTGCAGCCTGATTGATGTGATAAAAATGATTCCAAAACTTTATTTTGGTTTATTTAGCAACATCTGCTATGCCATTTTAAAATTTTTAAACATAAAAATATTTTCAATATAATAGAGGGTTAATATAATTAATATATGCAGACCTCTTTCAAAGTAAGAGTCAAAACTCTAACACCTCCATGGGAAAGAAAAAAAAATGGGAAAATTCTGTACAATGAAAATCTAAAGAAGCAAAAAATATGTGACCAATTGACATAAGAAATACTTACTTTCTCTAGTAGTAAAAGGAAAAAGTAATAATAAATCAACCATGAAGCTCTGTATTAGCTTAGCAACTGAACAAAAATTAAGGAAAAAACCACTCATCATCAGTGCTAATGAGTGATTAGAGAAACAGCCATGACCTGGTGACATACAAAGTATTTTCTTAGAGAGTTTCAGATTTCTCAAAAATGTATTGCTTCAGTTCAGTTCAGTTCAATCGCTCAGTCGTGTCTCTTTGCGACCCCATGAATCACAGCACACCAGGCTTTCCTGTCCATCACCATCTATTATCCTACATGCTTTGTCTTGAATGGTTCAAAAATATTTCCTAAGTGCATGAATCAAGAATCTCAATTGTTTTAGACAAAAGATAAATAGTAGAGCAAAACATGGCTGTTCAGTTCAGTCTCTCAGTCATGTCTGACTCTTTGCAACCCCATGAACCAGAGCACGCCAGGCCTCCCTGTCCATCACCAGTTCCTGCAGTCCACCCAAACCCATGTCCATCGAGTCGATGATGCCATCCAGCCATCTCATCCTCTGTCGTCCCCTTCTCCTCCTGCCCCCAATCCCTCCCGGCATCAGGTTCTTTTCCAATGAGTCAACTCTTCGCATGAGGTGGCCAAAGTACTGAAGTTTCAGCTTCAGCATCATTCCTTCCAAAGAACACCCAGGACTGATCTCCTTTAGGATGGACTGGTTGGATCTCCTTGCAGGGACTCTCAAGAGTCTTCTTGAATACCACAGTCCAAAAGCATCAATTCCTCAGCGCTCAGCTTTCTTCACAGTCCAGCTCTCACATCCATGTATATCTTACCAAATCAGGGTTCTCTGAATAAAAAAGTGAGTTGCTCCACAACTTTACCATCATGTAAAACAAAATTAATTTAATGTGATTTCTATCAATGTTTTACTCTGTATTGGATAAAGCTTTAATTATTATCTGGGTCATTTTCTAATATTTTAGATAAGTGAAACTACTTTTTACTGATTAATTCAAAAAGAAAAATCTAAAAGAAATCTCTATTTCTTTATTTCAATTGCTATAGTGGTAATTTCTAAATATAGGGCCCAGAGACAATCTGGATTCCCATCCAGACATATTTGGGCCTAAAAATCTGAATCTGTAACAAGCTCCAAAGATTTGCTGATACACATAAATTAGAGACTCATTGACCCAGCGGAAACAAAAAGAAAAATTAATCCAGGCCAGCACACATCAGGAGTCATAGATGTACTGCAGAAATACACATCTGCAAAGAAGCAAGCATGTGAAGTAAGACATTGCCACTTATCAAGGCCCTTGGAAAATCAGCCCTAGAATGGTCTCCAAGAATGGACTATATATTCAGCCTTGACGGCTAACTGCCCAGGCAGGTCTATGCACTCAGGCTGAAGTGGATACAATAGGACAATTCCAGGGGGAGAATAGTCACCAGCCAAACTTAATCAGGGCAGCAGAAGACCAGCTATGCCATTCTCCTGCGGGCATTTCCATCATGGCTACCCTTCAGGTCAGCATAGACATGCTTTGGCCTCAAAAATATGCCTTTTGCCTTATTCTATGGAAAGTTACAATGGATCCAATTTTCTGAACCTCTGCTTACTGCTACATCTTTCTGTCACCCTCATTGATCACGAAATGCATTGTCAATATTCAAACAGTATATATCCAAACTCTACAGAATAAAGAACAAATTCAGACTTTAAAACAGCTATGCATGAGAATTCTTTTTCTTGCTGTCATAGACAGGTGATTGTGACACAATAGGGGACTCTGACAGCAATAAAGTGTAACTGGTTGTCTATCAGCCTGACCATGACCTGTTTGTTCACACTCTGGACCAGTTTAACGAAAGGGAGAAAGTCAGTATTTTTCCATTGAAGAGCTGTTTTAAAAAGGAAATAACATTTTTATTTGTTATATGAATAGTTTTCAATTGTTTCTTAGTGTGTTTTCAAAAAAAAATTTCCAAAAATGCTCATAAATTTTCTTAAGTAACAAATGGTGCTTTTATCTATATTTTCAGCCTTTCAATATACAAAGAGGACTTGCAAAATCACTTCAGCATTTCTGTAAAAGCCCAAATGTAAACAAAAAGTAAATGCAAATGCCAGGAGTCTCTTAAAATTCAACAAATGTGTCCTCTACCCACTCTTCTTTGCTTGAATGGGGTTCTTTGTGTCCTCATTTCCCCCAGCCTTGGCCAAGTGCATTCTCCTGCTCACCAGGACCCTGAAGATGATGATACAATGGTGTGCATTCACTGAGGTGGCATGTGCAGAACTGTGGCTCAAGGTCCACTCATTATGTCCTCAGGGCAACCATTCAAGGGAGTGAGTTCCACTTGTCCTTAAGGATGGACACTACAGACTTTTGACCCTCTCAATACCTAATATAGCCATTTTTCTTGTTTCTAATATAGACATGGTTCATGGTCATACCACACACGTTAAACAGTACATTAGGAAAAAAGATAATATTATCTTTGTCTCTTCCCAACCTCTACTCCGGTATGTTCATAGCTTTGCAGAGTTTGGCTGGTATTTACTTTTATCATAATTTTGTGAAGGGGAGATTGAATTTAGAATCTATGTAAGTGATAAAGTGATTCCAAATAGTCGCTGTATTCATATTCATCACTTATCACTAAATGGAACTGATTATAAATGTACTGGGAGACTATCAGAAAGGCACTGTTGATTTACTTTACATAGATAAACAAGCCACATAAAAAATGAAAGCACAATGCTTACTGAATTGTAAGTGATTAAACATTAATGACTGTAAAGCTTAGTCAAACACTGCAAGTCTTAAAGTCTTCCACAGTACATCATGTTGAGTGTCAACGGATAAAACAGAATGCCAATAATAGTTGGAATGTTCTTGAAAAGAGTTAAGCTTTGTCAATAGCTATAAATGTACACGTGCCAATAAATAAAAATCTATCAATCTCTACACACTGTTTGTGTGAGGCTCTATTAGTCTGACCAAATAATTCCAGTACTCATTGGCATTGAAAGGAAAGTCTGAAAGTAATTTTATATTCACTTATGTGTTTCTTTCATGCTATGTGCATGGATTTTGGTATTGATGTAGTCAAATATTTATTATCTACACTAAAAGAAGTTTGAGATAAAATGAATAAATCAAATCTTTGTTTCATTTTTTCCCTTCATAGCCTCTCTGCCAAGTAGAATGCTGTAGGGAAAGCAAGTTTAAATCAGTATCTATCATATATCAAATAATTATTTAAAAGGAGGCACAAAAACAGTCATATGTCCTGTCTTTGGTAATCTCAGAGAAGTCCCCAAACTCTACCCTCAGTCACTTTGGACAAGCATCTTGCAGGCAAAAAATGTAAGAATTCAGGATAGGTGGCTTTGTAGTCCCAAAGATCTGTTTGGTTCAGTGACCCACTCCTAGCACAGATGAATTTGATGCTTTATCTGACAAAAAAAGGTTGGCTTATCCTGTTATTGAAAGATCATTTCATTAATTCAAAATAGTCCTGTCACACAAGGACTCAGGGGAGAGCAGAATTTTCCCCACCAACGTGGGAAATCTCTACTATTGAAGGTCATTCGGCAAGTCAATATCACCAAAAAGCTACTGAGCAACAGCTTAGATTTGCAAAACATAGTTTGTGTACATTTGGGAATTGAAAATGGATCAGACATGAGATAATATTCAGGAATAATTTTCAGTTTTATTAGATATGGTAATGTTATTTTGATAATGTAAGAAGACCATTTTGTCTTTTAGAGTGGGATGTTACGTTGCCTGTATAATATTTGGTCTTGTCTCTCCTCCACTACCATTCCACCCTATTGTATAGAAGACTTATCAAATGTTTGGTTTCAGTACATCCATTTAATTATAGATGTATTGTGGTGACTATATTTAAATATTCATTTATCTAGCTAAATTTAATTTTGGCTTCATATAAGAAAAAGTACTGCACTTGACATTCAAAGATTTGGGTTCAAATCTTCACTCTTGTTTATTAAGTCATGACTGTGTTAAAAAAATTCACTTAACCGGTTGGATTAGTTATTTCTGCTTTGAAGTAGGATCTCTCTCATCAATTATTTATTTTGAGGAGTCAAACTAGGGGTAAATTTAAAAATACTTGAAGAACTCAGAGTGTTATATCCATGTGAGATATTATTGAGAAAGCTGCTACAACCCTAAGAAGATTGTAGATAGAAATGTCAATAAAAGGTAAATTTTACATTTGGAGGTCATGGAGTATAATAACATCCTAGAGAATTTATTCTCCTTCAAATGAAGACTCAAATTTCACTGTAGGAACTTAAAATTCACCCAAACTCTCCATTCCTTCCTTTATTTTTTGTTCAAAAGTTCTTCATTTATTATTTCATTCTGTAAGTCAAAAAAAAGTTTTGTTTTTACTGTGTGCCAAATACAGTGCTAGATATTGAGCTTACAAAAATGAGTAGAATACTGTCCCCCACCCCACAACAGAGCTTACCCTTCAGTGAAAGAGCTTGCTCTCTTGCTTTCCAATGCATGTTGGGCTCATAAGCATCACTTCCTAAAAAGCATTAATGTCTAAAACTATGCTCTCTAATGCTGCTGCTGCTAAGTTGCTTCAGTTGTGTCCGACTCTGTACGACACCATAGATGGCTGCCCACCAGGCTCCCCCGTCCCCAGGATTCTCCAGACAAGAACACTGGAGTGGGTTGCCATTGCCTTCTCCAATGCATGAAAGTGAAAGGGAAATAGCTCAGTCGTGTCCGACTCTTAGCGACCCCATGGACTGCAGCCCACCAGGCTCCTCCATCCATGGGATTTTCCAGGCAAGAATACTCGAGTGGGGTGCCATTGCCTTCTCCAATTTCAGGTAGGATCCTGTCCAAATTCTGTTTCATTACAGAGATGTATATAGTGTTGATCCTTAGAAAGTGAAAGTTAAGTTGCTCAGTTGTGTCTGACTCTTTGCGACCCTATGGATTGTAACCACGGAATTTTCCAGGCAAAAGTACTGAAGTGGGTTGCCGTTTCCTTCTCCAGGGAAACTATGCTATGACTAATGTTAAAAGTTGATGATGTGCCATGGTTCTTTTTTTTTAATTCCATTCTCATCATACTGACAAATATTTCTTGGGCCTTAAAAAATGATCACCTTTGGCAATTCCCTGGTTGTCTAGTGGTTAGGACTCTGTACTCTACACTCTCACCAGGGAGGGCCCAGTTCCCTGCTAGGGAACTAAGATCCCACAAGTTGTGTGGCCAAATAAATAAATAAAATTTAAAAAAAAAAAAGGATCACCTTTCAAAGACAATTTGAATTTTATACTATTTTTTCACTTCTGTAGTAAAGTACAATTTGAGATGAGCCTACAAAACATCAGAAATCTCACTAAGTCACTAAGAAAAGACTTTGAAATGAGACTGCAAGGACACAAAAGTTTATAGAGAGAATGATTATAATTAGACTTTCTTAGTTGATATGCATACAGTGTAAGAATGCAGGAAACTAGGAACTCAAGAATCTGGTATTCTCTATAAGTATACCTCTCATGATGAATAAGTAAACTGGCATTCCACTTTTTGTGGAAGAGCCCCTGCTTTGAGAAATGCAGAGTCTAATTCAGTCTTTCTTAATCTCTTTTGGATTATGGAATTCTTAGACACGGAAAGAAGCTATAGGTCTTTCTACAGAATGGTGCACGTGTAGACCTACACACATTTTTAAATATAGATGAGGGATTTTTCAATCCTGTTCTAGTTCAGTGCACAATCAAGTTCACATATGATATTACCTCAAGTGCCGTTACTGGCAAGACCAGGATATTTACAGGACTTGAAGCAAATTACTCATATTTTAAAGTTTTTGACTACTTTGTGATGACTTTAGAAAAATGATCTGAAAATTAAAAAAAAAAAAAGCCAATCAAAGAAGGAAAAGATGATTCTGTGATAGTCAAGAGTCAGATCTTCCCCACCCAGGGATCAAACCCAGGTCTCCAGCATTGCAGGCAGATTCTTTACCACCTAAGCCACTAGGGAAGCCCACTTAAGAATCAAGCCAGTCTTCATGTTATATCCTTAGAGCCAAAAGCAATCCCTGGCATGTACATGTTAGATGCAATATAGCCTTTGTTGTGAAAAGCAAAGATCATGAATAAGCCACCAAATATTCATCCTTCCAGTTCTTTGCCTGATGCTAAATGGTTCTTACAACACTTCTAAAGTAAAGGCGCCCCTGCATTACCAACCGCCTTTGGCAGAGTCTGAGTAGCCTTTGCGTTTCTGCTGTTGGTAGGGATCAATCCTGGGGCCATTAGATTATGATCTCTTTTGTTTTAAGACAAAATGTTAGACCTTAAGTATTGCTGTAAAATGAAATCATATCTTTGGCACCGCTTTAAAATAACAACCTGCCTAAAGGCAAAATTCACTTCCCCTCATCACCCAGTGATAAATCTCTATTTCACATTCTGCACTTGTTGGGTGAGTAGCCCCATCCCCAGGCGCTGTGAACAAAAACACAAAGATAATGAGTGCAGAACCTAGGAAAGATGGACAGTGCAGGAACAAACTGTGGCTGTGGGTGCAAAGAAAATTTGGCCCAAAGCACTGTCATTAAATATATACTGCATTGATGATGAAGATGGGGAAAGGGGATTGAATAATACATTTTGATATTTTAAACATAATCCTCTCTTCATCCAAATATTTTTATTTAAAGAATGCCATTCTCACAAAGATGAGAGTTTTGCCTTTTCAGACATCCTATTTGGGGGTATGTCAGAGAAAATCTATGTCATTCTAGTCTAAAGATTAGACTCACTGTATTCTATGGATATATTTGAAGTAATTACTGAAATAATACCCTGAATTCTTTCAAGTCTTGTGTTGTTTAGAATTAAGAGACTTTGGCTTTAAATGTGTGTTAAACAAAAATTCCAAGAGTATAATACATTTTGTAGTATTTTACCTAAAAGAAGAAATGTGTACATAGGATCATTCACTTTGCAGCACTGTGGAAAAGCTAATACTTTGTGGAAAGTTGTCTAAACCCCCACCACGATCACTATCACAGATTCCATTTCTAATAAAAGAGTATCATGTAGAGTAGGATAAAGATAGCAGTTCTTAGGATATTGTGAATAAGTATTGAAAATTAACATTTTTAACACCAGTTAGAACACATTTATTTATATATATATACCCACACACAGACAGATTGTGGTCCACTGGAGAAGGGCATGGCAAACCACTTCAGTATTCTTGCCTTGAGAACCCCATGAACAGTATGAAAAGGCAAAATGATAGGATACTGAAAGAGGAACTCCCCAGGTTAGTAGGTGCCTGATATGCTACTGGAGATCAGTGGAGAAATAACTCCAGAAAGAATGAAGGGATGGAGCCAAAGCAAAAACAATATCCAGTTGTGGATGTGACTGGTGATAGAAGCAATATTCGATACTGTAAAGAGCAATATTACATAGGAACCTGGAATGTCAGGTCCATGAATCAAGGCAAATTGGAAGTGGTCAAGAGTGAACGTCGACATTAATCAGCGAACTAAAATGTACTGGAATGGGTGAATTTAACTCAGATGACCATTATATCTACTACTGCAGACAGGAATCCCTTAGAAGAAATGGAGTAGCCATTATGGTCAACAAAAGAGTCTGAAATGCAGTACTTGGATGTAATCTCAAAAACAACAGAATGATCTCTGTTCGTTTCCAAGGCAAACCATTCAATATCACAGTAATCCAAGTCTATGCCCTAACCAGTAACACTGAAGAAGCTGAAGTTGAACAGATCTATGAAGACCTACAAGACCTTTTAGAACTAACACCCAAAAAAGTTGTCCTTTTCATTATAGGGGACTGGAATGCAAAAGTAGGAAGTCAAGAAATAGGCAAATTTGGCCATGGAATACAGAATGAAGCACGGCAAAGTCTAATAGAGTTTTGCCAAGAAAATGCACTGGTCATAGCAAGCACCCTCTTCCAACAACACAAGAGAAGACTCTACGCATGGACATCACCAGATGGTCAACACTGAAATCAGATTAATTATATTCTTTGTGGCCAAAGATGGAGAAGCTCTATACAGTCAACAAAAACAAGACCGGGAGCTGACTGTGGCCCAGATCATGAACTCCTTATTGCCAAATTCAGACTTACATTGAAGAAAGTAGGGAAAACCACTAGACCATTCAGGTATGACCTCAATCAAATCCCTTATGATTATACAGTGGAAGTGAGAAATAGATTTAAGGGCCTAGATCTGATAGATAGAGTGCCTGATGAACTATGGAATGAGGTTCATAACATTGTACAGGAGACAAGGATCAAGACCATCCCCATGGAAAAGAAATGCAAAAAAGCAAAATGGCTGTCTGGGGAGGCCTTACAAATAGCTGTGAAAAGAAGAGAGGTGAAAAGTAAAGGAGAAAAGGAAAGATAAAAGCATCTGAATGCAGAGTTCCAAAGAATAGCAAGAAGAGATAAGAAAGCCTCCCTCAGCGATCAATGCAAAGAAATAGAGGAAAACAACAGAATGAGAAAAACTAAAGATCTCTCCAAGAAAATTAGAGATACCAAGGGAACATTTCACACAAAGATGGGCTCGATAAAGGACAGAAATGGTCTGGACCTAACAGAAGCAGAAGATATTAAGAAGAGGTGGCAAGAATACACAGAAGAACTGCACAAAAAAGATCTTCAAGACCAAAATAATCACAATGGTGTGATCACTCATCTAGAGCCAGACATCCTGGAATGTGAAGTCAAGTGGGCCTTAGAAAGAATCGCTATGAACAAAGCTAGTGGAGGTGATGGCATTCCAGTTGAGCTGTTTCAAATCCTAAAAGATGATGCTGTGAAAGTGCTGCACTCAGTATGCCAGCAAATTTGGAAAACTCAGCAGTGGCCACAGGACTGGAAAAGGGCAGTTTTCATTCCAATCCCAAAGAAAGGCAATGCAAAAGAATGCTCAAACTACCGCACAATTGCACTCATCTCACATGCTAGTAAAGTCATGCTCAAAATTCTCCAAGCCAGGCTTCAGCAATACATGAACTATGAACTTCCTGATGTTCAAGCTGATTTTAGAAAAGGCAGAGGAACCAGAGATCAAATTGCCAACATCCGCTGGATCATGGAAAAAGCAAGAGAGTTCCAGAAAAACATCTATTTCTGCTTTATTGACTATGCCAAAGCCTTGGACTGTGTGGATCACAACATACTATGGAAAATTCTGAAAGAGATGGGAATACCAGACCACCTGACCTGCCTCTTGAGAAACCTATATGCAGGTCAGGAAGCAACAGTGAGAACTGGACGTGGAACAACAGACTGGTTCCAAATAGGAAAAGGAGTACGTCAAGGCTGTATACTGTCACCCTGCTTATTTAACTTATATGCAGAATACATCATGCAATATGCTGGCTGGATGAAGCTCAAGCTGGAATCAAGATTGCCGGGAGAAATATCAATAACCTCAGATATGCAGATGACACCACCCTTATGGCAGAAAGTGAAGAGGAAATAAGAAACCTCTTGATGAAAGTGAAAGAGGAAGAGTGGAGATAGTTGGCTTAAAGCTCAACATTCAGAAAACGAAGATCATGGCATCTGGTCCCATCATTTCATGCGAAATAGTTGAGGAAACAGTGGAAACAGTGTCAGACTTTATTTTTTGGGGCTCCAAAATCACTGCAGATGGTGAGTGCATCCATGAAATTAAAAGACGCTTACTCCTTGGAAGGCAAGTTATGACCAACCTAGATATCATATTGAAAAGCAGAGACATTACTTTGCCGACTAAGGTCCGTCTAGTCAAGGCTATGGTTTTTCCAGTGGTCATGTATGGATGTGAGAGTTGGACTGTGAAGAAACCTGAGTGTCGAAGAATTGATACTTTTGAACTGTGGTGTTGGAGAAGACTCTTGAGAGTCCCTTGGACTGCAAGGAGATCCAACCAGTCCATTCTGAAGAAGATCAGCCCTGGGATTTCTTTGGAAGGAATGATGCTAAAGCTGAAACTCCAGTACTTTGGCCACTTCATGAGAAGAGTTGACTCATTGGAAAGACTGTGATGCTGGGAGGGATTGGGGGCAGGAGGAGAAGGGGATGACAGAGGATGAGATGGCTGGGTGGCATCACTGACTCGATGGACGTGAGTCTGAGTGAACTCCAGGAGTTGGTGATGGACAGGGAGGCCTGGCATGCTGCGATTCATGGGGTCTCAAAGAGTCGGACACGACTGAGTGACTGAAGTGAACTGAACTGAACTGAACACACACACAAATATCTCTAAGGCCAGATATTCTTTCATGAGTCATAGCACAATACAAAATAAAGAAAGACATTCTGAATTTAAAATGATCATCTGTATAACAATGTGACTGAGGATAAGCAGATGTTTTGCTACATTAAACAAGGTCTTAAAAGCTTACATCAGGGGTTAATAAACTCAGGTCAGTGATCCAAATCTGGCCCATGACTTGTTTCTATATGGCCCTCAAGCTAAGGATGGTTTTTAAAATTTTAAAGGGTTGTAAAACAAAACAAAGAGCAATATATGAGAGAGACTATATGTAGCTCCCAAAGCCTAAAATATTTATTACCTGGCCATTTACAGAAATACTTTGCCAATCCCAGGTTTAGATTCTAGCATACTAATGGCAAGGTTTAATGTGCAATTTTGGATTCAGTTGGAAATGCCACATTATTACACTAAAGATAGGTCTCGTCTTCTGCAGCAGTCAATTTGTGTCAATTTAGAGACTGAAAAGATGAAAATTTCCCTAGCAACAATCAAATGCTCAAATTTCTAGTTAATTTAAATCATACTAACTAGATTCGGCTTCCTTATCAACAGAAATGCTTTAGGAGTGAAGTCGTCTGATGATACTTTTAGTATTGAGCAATCTTTTGGCATATTTTGGAGGAACATCAATATGAAGTGGAAGTACTGAAAATTCTTATACCCAACTGTAATATTCTTTCCTATTATTCTTCTTCAGAAAACAACTCTCTCTCTCCATAGGTTTTTGAATATGTGGCTTCACATGAGAATATGTGGGTATTTTAAGCTAAGAAATTCATAAATGTATTTACCCAGTAACATAAGATTCTTTTAATAAGCTTACTTGTGAACTAACTACATTGTTCAGAATTCAGGTTCAGTTAATAAACTTCATCGTTAACACTATTACTATGATTGATTCTCTTTTCAAAATGTATGCATGGAAACCTATGACAGCACTGTACTAAAAAAAAGAATCAATCTGGCCAGAAGCAGTTAAAGATTTCCATATTATAAGCCAATAATATATTCTAGAATAGTCTTTTACATTAAATAGAAATTAATAAAATTATTTTAATAAAATTATTTTTCTCTTTTAAACAAGTCATGTGTATTTTTTGTAATGTGCAATTATTAACAAAGCTCTCTATCTCTGAATAATAAAAGTGATATAGGGAAATGTAAGTACCACAAAAGAGAATTAATTTCAATGTTTTCACAAACCTGAGAAAAAAGAAGCAATTTCTTTTCTTAAAGTTCATTTGAAAAATTATTAAAACAATTTGGAAAAACAAAATTACATTTTGTTAAGTGCATTTCAGGTGAAAAGAGAAGTTCCCCTCTCTATATATAGGCCTATATTAATAAGTAGACTACTACTCGTTGAAATTTTAATTTACGACGTCCATTCTGAAATGGACTGAGATATCTGCAATGCCCTGAGAAATGGTAACAATAGATCACATGCCTAGATACTTCTAAGCTTTTGTGTAATGAATTACCGCTATTTTACTTAGGAGAAAATATGTTTGTTGTTATTTTTGAATCTTTGATGAACTCTCTATATCAAACAAGGTCAAGCCACAAATAATGCCCCAAATCAAGTTAAGATGAAATAAAAATCAATGATTTATAATTCGGATTTGAAAGGATGTGGGTCAATGTAAAAGCTGCAAGATTTTGTTCTTCATTATTTTAAAATGAATGCACATCTTCTGTGGGTAAAACAGCCCAAAGCAGTCTCTTTTAAATCATCTATTCCGAAAGATACAATACCTCCAAACAAGAAGCCTTGACATCTGTGACACAGGAGACATGCAGAAGTCATTAAGGGTATCCCGAGGGGCTTCCAACAGTTGCTTCACTTTAGGGTGGGTGTGAGAAGGTTTAAAATTAAATTACTTTAAAATAAAGTTAGAGCACTAAGCAATTTCCTGCTTTCGACTCAGTAGGGTTTCCCGTGAGAAAAGAAAGTAGGCAAAAAGCTCAGACAGACAGACAAACATATTTACCCCTAGGTGGAAGGTACAAATTAAATTAGCCTGCTACAAAGGGGAGATGTTTTCTCCTTCTGTTCAGATGTCATGGTAGTGAGGAAACATAGTCTGGGGCCAAGAAAAATGGCACAAATGCATTCATCTGAGCTACCATTCATCCTGATCCAAGGTCTAAACAGAACGCATAAAAGAACAGCACTGTTGAAGGACTTCCTCTCCCTAGTTACCAAGTTGAGGCTTGCACGGGAATATGGGAGCGAGGGGGGGGTTCTTTCCAGAATGTTTCAATGTTGTTGGAAGTGTCAGAGGATGTTATGGAGTTAATGACTGAATCTGAAATCACATCAGTATAATTTGATTCCATATTTCATAGAAAGAGCTGTATTTTATGGTACACAGTATGGTGTGTTTAAAGGTACATTGTGAACTTTCTTTCCCTCTGTAGCTGGAAACCAATATAGGCACTTCCAAAGAGTCAAGTATCTATTATAGTGCCTCATTAATATGCATGTTTTTGGCACTCAGTTTGGTTCAGCTGGTATGCTTTCCAGTATCTCATTCTTTATTTATATGAGACTAGGAGGTGTGACCTATGGAGCCAGTTGGCTGTCATGAATTGGAATATTCATTAAGCCTCATGAATTATGCATTAGACTGCTTATAATACTGAGATCCACATTTGATCTAGCCAGAACTCTCAACCGCTTCCCATTCGATGGAATGATCCACATTTTGTCGACCAAACTATATATGTGCTCCATACACTGCAGAAGGAGTAATTGTGTATTTGCTACCCAAAAATGCTTGGGAGATTTTGCAACTTGTGTCTGACTAAGTCACTTTCATATTTTTTGTATGTTTGAAGGGCACAGCAGACATGGTTCTCTTCTGGCAAACTAGGTTTGAGTAGCATTCTTCTCTAGGCTGATTGCTGTTTCCATCCATTACTACCCTTGCCTGTAAAAGTCACCAATGACTATTGAGCAGCCTGGATTTGTAAAAGATATGTAGCTGTCTCCTGGTGATCCACACATACAAATGAAGCCAAATATAAAGGACATAGAGAGTGCTTTTAAGAATTTAGTTTATCTTATCTAAAATAAGGAAATCTTTTTACTGATAATCTTATCATTTTTGTTGCTTTTTTAGGGACAGGTATATTCAAGCCATATAAAATCTAATCTAGAGATCTTGCTGATGCTATAAGATTTTATCAGAAATCAAAACAACATATAATTGTTAGGAATTAAATATTTTCATTTTTTAAATATATGCAACAATATTAAATGTATGCCTTGTTTAAATCCACATTCTGAAATATAAAGAGAAAAAAGAAAGCTAAAAAAATTAACCAGCAAATATTAATATGATCTCTTATACACATATTAGCAACCTCAAGTGCTAAAGGCATTTCACTTTTTAGGTTGTTAGTACAAGTTACTCAAGTTAAAATCTTCCCCCCCCCCAAAATACATTCTTAAGAAATAAGATTTTATCTAGCATCAATCTCAAACCTTTGATGATTAACCACTTAAAAAAATTCTCTACTCTTTATTTCTTAATATAGACCTTATTTCTTAATGTAGAGGCCTTGGAAAGAGCCTCTATCGAGGGAAGTAATTATTATTAGTTAAAATATAAAACATGATTTGAATTTAGTCCCTTCTGCTTTCTATATTCAGGAAAACTAGACTAAAGAATCTATAGCCAGCTCAACAAAAGGTCATGGGTGAGTCCTGGGTAAAACAGCATTGTTTACAGATTTTTAGTGAAGAGATTAGCTGTCATTTATTTTCACATACCTAACTGAGGAGCCTTAGTGGTTCCCAGCAAGACTGTGTTCTCTTCTCTTTCTTAGCCTGTCACATCCTTGTCAGTTTCAATAAAATTACTTACCTGAATTATGCAAATGAGGTTTTGTGATGTCCAGCTCCCATCATTGTTCATCTCCACTACAGCTGAAAATTCTAGCAGACCCCTTGCTTACACTGTCTGATTCCAGGACTCCTTAGGTCAAGACCTTTCAACCTCAGAGTTTGACTTATGCCACAACCATTTGACAAATCGCCCAGACCCTCACAAAAGCCGGTTGAGCTCCAGAGTGGCTGCTCTCTCTATACACCACTGTTTCTCTGTTTTGACATTTCCTTCTCACTTTTCCTCTCAGTAATTAGACAAAGGGAGAAAAAGACATTTGTGTTTAAAGAATGCTTTCATTTAGGACTGTGATAAATGGCTCCCCTTTCCAAGAAGCTGCAGTCCCACTGCAGGACAGAAGGTTCCTTCACAAGGGGGACTCGACAGCAGAACCCGCCCACCAAAGCCTTCCCGGACGTCAGCTTTGCCTCTAAAAAGCCTGCAGAGAGTGTCCACTGATCTTATCTGTATTTTCAGTCAACTGGAAAAGGGAAAATGCAGCATGAACTACCCATATTAAAATTATCATGGTTGTAACTACAAGGACACCGAATTTATAATTTTAGTGTTCCTGAGAAAGTTTGGTGTCGGAAAACAAATCTGGAACAAAACACACTGTGATTGTCTTAAGTCATCTTAGTACCATTAAAAAGTCTCCGTTCAAGTAATAAATTCCAGATTATAATATATCCCACTCCCCAGTATGTCTCATCTGTCATCCTGGAAAAAAAAAATGAATTAGCAGAACTATCCAAGATCTGGCATTTTAGTGGCCCATCACAAATTTGAAATATTTGTGGGGAAGTTTGAACATGCTCTTTTCAAAATAAAACACAACTCTTATCATGTTGCTAAAGGGGAAAAAGTCTTTGCAAAAGGAAAAAAAATTAATAGAGAGTAACTTTATGTCAACTATGTTTTTCTAAGCTTCTCTCAGAGTAACAAATTGATGTTTATTGTTCCACTGGGGAGGAAAGATTGCCAAACATGCAAAATAAATGAAACTGCATGTGACTCAGCGTTTGAGAGTTTCAGTGAAAACTGAGCATGCTCTCGTTCTTGCTATGGTTAACCTGTCACCTTTGCTCACAGTAGTGCATTAATTAGAAAATCACCAAATGACATTCCCAAAGGGGGCAAATCACTTCTATGGTCTGATATCACACTTGGATTAATAAAGCAACAAGCCTACCTTTCTACTGATTAGAAGTTGACATGTGATTTTTACCTGATTTATGGAGCACTACCTTTAGACTCACTGAAGTTAATCCTATGAAATTATGACACTTTAAATATTTGCAAGAAAGCATTACTTTTATTTTATATTAATTTTAGGAATCAATAGAGCTTACAAATAGCCCTTACTAATGGACTTGCAATAACATTTTTTTTTTAATAAAATGAAATCTGGCACACGATTTTAAAAAGCCAATGTCAGTTTGTGTAAGCAAACTATTTGTGGTTGCTTCCTCTTCCTTGTGTTTAGCTGTGGGAGCTAAAACAATGTAAGTGAATAAACATGCCAGAGTGTCTATCTCCAAAATCAAAACAAAGCCAAAGGAGGAATCAATTTCATTTGGATTTTTATTGAAATCTTTGTGAGGGAACAGGGTCTTTAGATGTTTCCCATGTAAAAGGCACTAGACCAGGCAGCCTGATATGCTTGAAATAATGTCCCCTCAGGCCTAAAGGCCAGGATGCATTCCGCTTCAGAGATCTTTTCCAGCAAGCGGGAATGTATTTAGTGAGAAAAGGAAACCATGGGAACTCTTTTGGTAAACCTTTAACTAACACAGTATATGCTTGGCTCCTGGTTTCCATTTATTCTGTGAATAGAACAGAGCAGAGGTGAACTCGCCAATGCATAACTGAAAAGGAATATCAGTAAAACCTTACAGATCTAGGGTTTCGGGAGCATAGCTTAACGTGAAAGGGAGCTCATTATTGCTGACAAATATGAAGTAGTATTAGATATGTAAGTTCTCATTATGGTAGCAAAATCTCTAGAACTTTAAGTGTAAGTATATCTCTAACTGAAACTGTATTGTGCCACTATGTGAAGACTTCTAAAGATTTCTGGGACTTCTTTGACTAAATGTTATGTGTTTCAGTATCAATACACTCAAGTTTGAAGTTTGGTCTACATATTTGTAGCAATGCATTATATGCTTCCATTTAACTTTTGTCACCAAAACGTATCTTTATTTTTAAACCAAAATTATCTGCTTTTTCTGATGAATCATACTCAACCAAGCGATGATTTTCTCTCTTAATTTCAAAGAACAAAAGTCTTGCTTAATTCTTTACTTAATGTAATTTCTTTCAGAAAGGATCTGAACTATTCAGAAAAGTTGCAGTTTATATTTACTCACTAACACACCATTTCCTAAAGGCAGATACCATCCTATTTCTTAGGCATATCATAAACACTCAGTAAATGTTTGTTGAAAGACTAATTTTTATTGAGCAGCTACTCTGTTATTCACTTCAGCTCCTAAGGAGCTCACAATCTAAAAATAAAAATAATGTTACAATAACCATAAAATAAAGAAGAAGCTCAAGTGCTATATGGGCAATGTCATAGACCTTCAAAGGAGCTGAAAGACTATTTACAATGTTGGTTATCAGAGTAATTAGTGAGTAGAAAATGTATCTGTCATTGACTATGAAGAAATGTGGGCTTCACTGGTGGCTCAGACATTAAAGAATCCGCCTGCAATGAGAGAGATCAGGGTTTGACATCAGGCTGGGAAGATCCCATGGAGGAGGGCATGGCAACCCACTCTAGCATTCTTGCCTGGAGAATTCCCATGGACAGAAGAGCCTGGCGGGCTATAGCCCATGGGGTCACAAAGAGTCAGATGCAGCTGAGCAACTAAGCACACACACATGAAGAAATGTACTTATTTAATCTGATTCATTAATCAGAAGAGATAATTTTCCAGTCTTTATAGATTTGATTCTCTTCCAGAATCCTAGTTGAACTTTTCATGATTATGAACAACTACTTGGTTGTTGCACCTATAACAGAATTTTTATAGAAGTTGGAACTTTCCTTACCTAATTTCAAAAGGATAACTCTTCATTAATCACTCAGGAAGTGATTAAAGAAAATATTTAATCCATAGCTATGTTTCTATCATATTTCTCCTTATCTTTTCAACTGGGTCTCTCTACCCAGTAATTAGTTGTTGGTAATTACTAATTACCCAGTAATTAGTTTTTTCTAATTCTTGCTGGAGTTAGCATAGCTGATTATGTCATAACTTCTTTATGAAAGTGTATGACCCGAAAGAAGACTGCATTTGATTTTGAAATTTAGCTGGCATAATTATTTCTAAGTTCTGCTCCGGAGTAAAAAATTACACAATCTGATTTACCAAAATAATGGCAGCAACTTCTTGTAATATCTATTCTTCTCCTTATAGTAGGTTTTCAGTTCAGTTCAGTCAATCAGTTGTGTCCGACTCTTTGTGACCCCAGGAACTGCAGCACACCAGGCTTCCCTGTCCATCACCTACTCCCAGAGCTTGCTCAAACTCATGTCCATTGAGTCGGTGATGCCATCCAACCATCTCATCCTCTGTCGTACCCCTCCTCCTCTTGCCTTCAATCTTTCCCAGTACTAGGGTCTTTTCCAATGAATCAGCTGGTCAAAGGACTAGAGTTTCAGCTTCAGCATCAGTCCTTCCAATGAATAGTCAGAACTAATTTCCTTTAGGATGGACTGGTTTGATCTCCTTGCAGTCCAAGGGACTCTCAGGAGTCTTCTCCAACACCACAGTTCAAAAGCATCAATTCTTCAGCTCTCAGCTTTCTTTATAGTCCAATTCTCACATCCATACATGACACTGGAAAAACCATAGCTTTGACTATATGGACCTTTGTTGGCAAAGTAATGTCTCTGCTTTTTAATATACTATCTAAGTTGGTCATAGCTTTTCTTCCAAGGAGGAACCATCTTTTAATTTCATGGCTGCAGTCACCATCTGCAGTGATTTGGGAGCCTCAAAAAATAAAGTCTGTCACTGTTTCCACTGTTCCCCATCTATTTCCCATGAAGTGATGGGACCAGATGCCATGATCATAGTTTTCTGTATGTTGAGTTTTAAGCCAACTTTTTCACTCTCCTCTTTCACTTTCATCAAGAGGCTCTTTAGTTCTTCGCTTTCTGCCATAAGGGTGATGTCATCTGCATATCTGGGGTTATTGATATTTCTCCTGGGAATCTTGATTCCAGGTTATGGTTCATCCAGTCCAGCATTTCTCATGATGTCCTCTGCATATAAGTTAAATAAGAAGACTGACAACAAACAGCCTAGAGCACTTTAAAAAGAAATGCTTAGTATACTTTTGAAATACATGGGAAAAAATACTGTTGTTTTCCCTCTCATTCTCCAAATACTACCTGCTTCTCCTCCTCCATTTGAGGGTATGACACTATCATATCCCCCATTATTGAAATCACAGACACTTAGAACTCCCTTACTGCTTAAATTCTCTCACATACACAATACACGTATATTTACAATAAATGCACCTTAACATCTTACATATTTATTTCTTATTTCACCCCATCATCACTGACTTGAGAGTCTCCTAAGTGCTCACTTCCACAAATGCTTTAGATCCTTAACCTGCCTCTCTGCTATCTGTCTCAGATGCTATACCTTATCTTCCCTCTACGGACAAAGTCTTATATACAAAATGCAAATCCAAATATACTGCAGCTCAGGATCCTTCAATAGCTCCCATAGAGATTTGAGAACCAAATCAAATGCCTTAGCAGAGTCCCTGACTCCTCCACAAAAAGTACTCTTCTTCACACTTTACTTAGAGATTTGCATGCTACTCCATGAATCCTTCATGTTTCACATGGTGTTCCCACGGCTGGATGTTTTTTTCCTTCTCTTCAATCCCCATTCCACCTACTCAAGTGCTATTTCTGACCCCATCAATTTCTCCCAGATCCCTTCTCTGACCTGGTGTCTGCTTCATATTCCTTTCTGCACTCTCAGCATCCTGCCCTTTTATTTGTCCTAGTTTTTGTCTGTTGATACCACTAGACCTTGAGCTCTTCTAGTGTCGAAATTTTACTCGTTTTTTTCTTTCAATTGCCTTGAATTAATTTAGCTTTTGGTTAATATTACCAATTGAAGAGACTTCCAATATAAAGGAATTGAGCCTGATGAAGAGTCTCATTATTGGATACTCTGTTTCCAGTAAGAGCAAGGAAAAGAGTGAGAAATCACAAGAATAGAGATAATAATGATGACATAAATATAGAATGTATAATTGAAGCTATGTACAGAAAAAAATTAATAGATACATGTTTTTGGTTTCAGCTCCAATATATGAAGAGCTTATAGGTCATCACCCCATCATACAGCAAGGAAAAAGCTGGCTAACCTGAAAACTGATGACTTTTCCCAGACTTTGAAAATAACTGAGGTTGCAGAGCAAACCACTCCCTTTGAAATCTGGAGAACAGGAGCATCCTTAGATATTTCAAACAAGATGCATTTATGTGGAGCAGAAGCTGCTAGAGCCATAAACTGCTAGGATCACTCAACGGTTAATTTTTACAAATTGAATTTGGATTGCATGAGAATAAGGCTACTGCTGGGAACCACAGTCCCAAGTAAGGCCTCACACTTTCATGATCTTTACTTCCAGGAACCTACTAGGTTCTCACAGGGAAGATCTAGGAAAGAGCCTCCCCTGCATCTGAAAAGGGAAGACAAGTCATTGTGAAGTAGTCCCAGAGCCTTCTCCATAAAAAGGCCGAGGCTCCAAGGAGATAGATTTTACTAAACCTTATCCCAGTTGAGGACAGGACAATCATTCTACTCTCTGTTCCATATAGACTCTCTGTTTTATCTAAGGAGGAAAAATCATATTCAACAGAAGTTAGAGCCTCAGTAAACAGGTTGGGAATTCTGCTCTCAGTGATGATAACAGAGGAGGGAGTCAGCCAATTGAAGACACAGACCCACTAAAACATGAAGATTTAATTGGAAAAAGTAAAACACTCCACTTTCCCCACATCTTACTACCACACCAAAAGGATGCCAGTATAAATAAAAGTGCATTCCACCTGGAAGAGCTGCAAGACACAAGCTCTCTCCATCAGAAAGTATTGGTGGTTTAGTTGCTAAACCATCACGAGAGTGTCCAACTCTCGCGATCCCTTGAACTGTAGCCCGCCAGGCTCCTCTGCCCATGGGATTCTCCAGGCAAGAACACTGGCCTGCGTTGCCATTTCCTTTTCCAGGGGATCTTCCTGACCTAGGGATCAAACTTGAGTCTCCTGCATTGCAGGCAGATTCTTTACTGACTTGAGCTACGGCTGAATTTTGCTAGATTCCCCAGAGAGTATTAGAGAAGCCTAATATCAAGGAGGGAGAAAAAATAAGGGTGATAGAGGAATTTAAAGCCTCTGGAAGCTGTAACCACAGCACATGTTACACACAGTCAGTTTCTAGTCAGTTGGCCATAAATCTTCACAACGAAAGCCAATCTACCACAGTTGCTATTGCCCAACACAGTATATACAGCTTTCAGAAAAATTACAAGGCACAACAGAAGGCAAGAACAAAGCACAATTGGAAAAGAGAAAGCAATCATCAGAAATGACACAAATGGACTTCCTTGGTCATCCAGTGGCTAAGACTCTGTGCTTCCAATGCAGGGGACCCAGGTTCAGTCCCTGGCCAGGCAACTAGATCCCACATGCCACAACTAAGACCCCATGCAGCCAAATAAATAAATGAATGCCTTTAAAAGAAAAAGAAATGACACAGAGGTTGGAATTATCAAATAATTTAAAATAATTATGATTAATATGCGAAGAGCTTTCACTGAAAAATAAACAGCATTCAAGAACAGGTGCCTTATGTAAGCAGAGAGGTGAAAACTCTGCTTAAGAAAAAGTTTAGGAAAGAATTCATAAAATATGCTAGAATTAAATGCATTGTAACAGAAATTAAGCATATCTTCAATAGACTCATTAGTAGATGGGGTATGCCAAATAAAGAATCAGTGAACTTCAGGATAGATAAATAGAAACTTCCCAAGCTGAAATGCAAAGATAAAAGTAAGTTAAAATAAAACATCCAAGATCTGTGAAAAATTTTCAAAAAGTGTGACAAATACCTAATGGAATATCTCTAAATAAGAAAGACAGAAAAAAGCAGGAGAAATACATTTGCCAAGACTAATGATAGATTTGAAACCACAGATTAAAACAAAGCAAACAAACAAACAAAAAAGCCTACCTGGCATATCATATTCAAATTGCAGTAAATTGAAGACAAAGAGAAAATCTTTAAGAAACCAGAGGAAAAGACACCCTATCTATATTTTCTTGGGCTCCTAAATTACTGCAGATGGTGATTGCAGCCATGAAATTAAAAGACGCTTCCTCCTTGGAAGAAGAGCTATAACTAACCTAGACAGCTTGTTAGAAAGCAGAGTCATTACTTTGCCAACAAAGGTCCGTCTAGTCAAGGCTATCGTTTTCCAGTAGTCATGTATGAATGTGAGAGTTGGACTATAAAGAAAGCTAAGTGCCAAAGAATTGATGCTTTTGAACTGTGGTGTTGGAGAAGACTTTTGAGAGTCCCTTGGACTGCAAGGATATCCAACCAGTCCATCCTAAAGGAAATCAGTCCTGAATATTCATTGGAAGGACTGATGCTGAAGCTGAAGCTCCAACACTTTGACGACCTGATGCAAAGACCACCTGATGCTGGGAAAGATTGAAGGCAGGAGGAGAAGGGGATAACAGAGGATGAGATGGTTGGATGGCATGAATTTGAGCAAGCTCTGGGATTTGGCGATGGACAGGGAAGTCTGGGATGCTGCAGTCCATGGCATCACAAAGAGTCTGACACAACTGAGCGACTGAACTGAACTAGGGAGGAATGAGGATAACAATTATAGTAGACTTCCCACCAGAATTCAAGGAAGCAAGCAGAGAGTGGAGTGACATATTTAAAGACCAGTAGAATAGAATAGAATAGAAAGCCCAGAAACAGAGGTACATCACGCTCAACTGATCTTGGACAAGGGTTTATTCAACACAGAGAGTCTTTTTAGCAAATGGTGCTGGAACAAGGGGCATTCACATAAACAACTGATGCAGACCTAGATGAATAAACCTAGATGCAGACCTTTAACTTTCATAAAGATAGCTTCATGGTAGATCATAAACCTGAATGCAAAATTCAAGGTTATGTAACTTCTAGAAGAAAGCATGGGAGAAACTCTAGGTGACTGGATCTGGATGAGTTTTTAGATATACCATGGAAAGCACATCCATGAGAGGGAAGATTAATGGATTGTATTTTATTAAAATTAAAAACTGCCCTTTGAAGGATAGGATAGGGAGTATGAGAGAACAGCCATATCTCAGAGAAATATTTACAAAACACATTTCTGTAGGGGAATTGTATCAGAAGAGGACAGCTGGGGCTCAGCAATAGGAGAGAGAGTGAATCTAAGAATGGGCAAAAGGTCCAGACTCCTCACTAGAGAGGACATATGATGACAGGTAAGAATATGAAAGGTCCGTTCACACAATTTTTCATTAGGAGAATGCAAATTACTTCCTGGATGGATTCCTGAAAAAGAACGATAGGTAAAAACTAAGGGAATCTGCATAAATTTTGTACTTTGGTTAATGTATCCATGTTGATTCATTTTTGTGACAAATATATTAATATTTTAAAATAGGGAAAATTATGTCTGGGATATATGGGAAAAACTCTCTGTACCGGCTCTGCAAAGTTTCCATAACCCTGAAACCATTCTAAAATAGCAAATTTATTAAAAATACATATAAAAATTGAACCATATTTTTCTGAGGTCACATGTGTACATGGAAGAGGGGAATTTCAAAGTCACTTTCAACTCCATATGTGCCTTATATTTAAACATAATCATTTTTAACATACACTATAATTCATGATTCAGTTAGCAAATGCTTCAGTGCTTTTCAACAGTTCTTAGCATACAGCTTGACCTTTAAGATTTTCATACATTTTTCCATAAGAAAAAAATGTTTCCTTGTAATGAGCTTGATCTGCCGTACTGCCTTGACCATGACTAACAAGGGCTGACAAGGAAGCATTCTCTGCCCCGCCTCCCTCCTCCTCAGCACCAGCCTGTTCCCCCCAGATTCCCTCCTCACCCCTAAGGTAAGGCTCCAAGGGGAAGTGGTACATGTGAGCCCCACAATGAGCATGGTTAAGACAGCCCGGGATGAGAAGAGCAAATAACCATCAACACTGAACATCCACGCCTATCCCATGCTCTTGAGAAAATGAGCCTCCAGTTGCCAGCATGGACAATCTCTTTCACTTTGGGCTTCAGCCAGGGAAGTCCAGGAAAAGAAACTAAAGTGGAATAAGCTATCACTTAACCTATCTATTCCACAGCTCTCCCATCTGCTAAATGAGGAGACTTGCTCTCACTTTAGCTCCTAATGAGAACAAACCCTAAGGTATGGCTCAAGTCAGATGTTCATCACAGACTCCACTCCACAAGGTCAGTGTGAGCCGGGTGCTAAATCACCCCCCTGAGATACAGGGACTGTGTTGTTGCCAGAGTCACGGGCTCCCAGAGTGAGCTGCTCTGAGCCGTTTCCATACGCTCTGTTCTCCTCTCACCGGGGACAAAGGGAGGTCAAAACAGGCCCCTGGAGGGTTGGAGTGAGAAAGAGATGTATGCCGTCTTTCCTTGGCAGACAAATATTCATTTTTACGAGTTGGAAGCCTCCGGCTCCCTCCCTTGAATCAGGGCTTGCTGCAGCTCAGGCTGCCACGGGATGGATTTGTCTTTCCCTGCACATTATTATTTTATTGTTATTACTCTCATTCCTTCCTAACTGTGAGCCAATGAGCAGAATTATTTTTATTTACTCTGATTTTTGGATGCTTGAATATATTACTTCAATATAGTTTATAATCCCTTTAATAGCACATAATGGTTATACTTTAGACATTTAAAAGCAATTGGGCACATTCAATATGTTTGTGACATATAACTGTATAATGCCCTATCTCTTTCTGTATTAAATGTCTCATGTTAATAAATTCTAGCCTATTTTGTATGTTTCGTATTTGAGTGTATAAACTCATAAAAAGAATAATAACTGGCATGAATTTTTCTGGTAAACTTGGAGTGTGAAGATGTAATGGAACTACTGATAGCCGAGGTAAAGCTCTATAATTGAGGAAATCAAATTGAACATAAAGATACTGTAAAATTCAAATTTAACAGGACTCTGACCAGATCCAGAAATAAAATCACGATGCATTTGAATAAAACTTTTCCTAGTGTCAGGAAAGCCATATACTCTACGTTACAGCCGAGGGTGATCTGTGTACAGATGAGTCATCCTCTGACTGAGCCAGAATCCTGACAATGTACAATTTTTATTGTAAGCTGATTTCTGTAATGGCATAGTTTCAATGTCGTCTGCATCAATACAACATTCTTCCAAAACTGGTGGCTCTGCCATACAGAAGCTCTGCGGCCTCTCTCTTTGATAAGTCTAAAGAGAAGGATTAATAACGAAATATGATGGAGCGTGATGACATGACATCATCCTCAGAGGTGACCCAAGACCCAGGGCCAATCCCAGCTTACATCCCCGGTGCACAATATTGTTGATGGTTGCAGCTGTGCCTATTGTCTTGTCGGACACGTGCAGGGTGACGGAGAGATGTGTGCTGGTGGCCAGAGGTAGGGGCTCATCACCCTTGGAAATCATTTTGAGGAGGCTAGACTTCTCTTTATTTTTCCAGAAGAAACACAAGTCTCATCGCACACACATAAGAAAAGCAGAGTGTGAAACTAAGGGAGAAGGCATTGAAATAATCCTGGCTCACAGGGTTTCAGGAATTTAATAAGCCTAATTTCAGTAGCTCTAGGTTTAATCCCTCATGCCTGCACAAGCTAATCCTTTATTTTTGTGCTCAAAGATACTTAGCAGCTTTCTCTCTGGTCCTTTACTATTAATATTCAGCCCACAATATTTTATTTTCTCTAAAGCTGGGTTGACTCATCAACAGAAAACTATTTTTCTAGTAGGGCCCTCTGCAGATAATGGCCAACTTGGATCTAACATGATAACTGTATTTCTGATCCAGAAGGGTTTTTTTTGTTTGTTTCTGAGAAAACTTCACTTGTTCTCTTTTGTCTTCATTTCCATGTAAGTTCAGGTGGCACCAGGTTTAAGGAAAATACTATTAGATATTATATCAGCTATCTGTTATAACACAAAATGTTAAAAAGTAAGCCAGCTTTCAGTAGGCTCAAAATGGTTGTTCTGTTAGATAACAGGAATTCAATTGTTAATGATTTGGTGTGACTTAACTGGACTTTATTAAATGACAGTAGCTAAAATCTGCTTGAATAGCATCTGAACCAGAGTTTTACCATTATTGAACCTTAATAGGAATTCTCCATTGTATTATCAAATGATTTTCATGGATTCTTAAAGATTCATTTTTATTTTTTCTATGGAAAAAGAAGGCTAAATTATCCTGCTATTGGAGTATTTGGGGGTCAAAGAATAAATGTAAGATAAGGAAAAGCTTGTAATGTAAGAGAACCACTTCTAGCTGCATATTTCTTTCCTTTTTAGGTTTCAACTTGTTGCTTTGGATACTACAAATCAATTAATCAAGAAGATCACATTTTACCCTTTGAGTCATGTTGCAAAGAAGTATTTAATTAAATAATGTATCCTTCCCTCAGGAAAATTGGAGCAGTGAAAGTAAAGTACTTTTACAAATGCATAGAAATAAAGTACTTTTGTAAATACATAGAATAAATTCTTCCTTTTCTGAACAGCCATTTGCTCATGACTTTAACAGAGGTAGCAATACTTTCCTATTCAATAAATTTTGGCAAAGTATACATACATTTTTTGAAGTTTAAATTGTAGGTAATGTTTTTAAGCACATTGTCATTTAGAGAAGCACATGTTGATAAGCCTCCATAAAGTATAAATGAAGATGTTTAAAAATCACTAAAATATGAATCAACAATAACAATAGCATGTATATGCCTGAAATGAGAAAATAAATGTAGTAATGTTTTTAAAATATTGATTTGAAAATTAAATTTTTGAGGACAAAAACAACACCAGATATAATTAAAAGTTAAGTCTTAACTTCGTCTATGTGATCACAATGTGATCCTGGAAAATCATTTGACTTCTCTAGACCTCAGTATCTTACTCTCCGATGGTAAAGAATCTACCTGCAATGCAGGAGAACTGGGTTGGATTCTGGGTCAGGAAGATCCTCTGGAGAAGGGAATGACAACCCAGTTCAGTACTGTTGCCTGGAAAATCCCATGGACAGAGGAGCCTGGCAGGGTCCAGGCCATGGGATGGCAAAGGGTCAGACACAACTGAGTGACTTATACAGTATCTTATTCAGGCAGAATTGATCAAAGTTTCTGTATTCCTTTTTGTCCATTTACATTTTTTGAAATTATGCATTCATTACTTTAATAACTGTCTTTGAATTAGCTGTTATTTAACTATTAGACATCAGAATGACAGTGCTGGTTGCTTTCAGAGGGTGTCCTTTCCAATTATTCAGTGTCCCTTTATGATTGGCTGTTTTCCTGACTATGTCAGTTGTTAAATTTTTAAAATTACAGCCTTAAACATTTATCTTACATTTTTGACACCAAATCCGTGTTTAACAATATATCTAACCTCTTTACTAACATTACCAGAAACTTAAAGCTTTTACTTCTATCTTCCACTTCATTATTTATCACTCAAGTCTCTCATTTAGTTTATCGCATCCTCCAAAAATGTTTATCTTCTTCCATGATTGTCATCATATGTTTATTCATTATTTTATTCATCAGTGTTTTTATTATTTGCATTTCATCTTTCTGTGTTTGATATACTTCTTACTGAGATGTGTTACAAAGTTCTTTCAGGAAGTGTCTGCAGGAATAAATACACTGTTTTATTTGCCTGAAGAAATCTTCAGGTTCTCCTTAGTTTTGAATGATACTTTGGCTGACAACTGTTAGTTGAATGAATAAATACTGTTAGTTGAATAAATTTTAGCTTACAAAGTTGACTGTATTTCAAATATATTTAATACATAGTACAATAGAGTTAGCTGATATTTTCTATTAAGTTTATAAAATGAGTATAAAACATAAGTAGCTATGAATTAGTTTACTCAAGTTGCTAAGTTTTTTCTGGAAAAAAGTTAGATAAAATTACACAGTGAAGAAAATATTTAGATCTCAGTAGTTCTATTTACTAGTGTCCTCCACATGCAAGCATGAGTTAAGAAACTACTGTATGCAAGGATATCAGCATCTAGATTCTGGAAAAAGAACATGGAGAGAAATAAATCTGATATTTTACACCACTTTTCTGGCTCAAAAAGACTCATAGTTTGGTAAGAGAGAAAATAATACACAAATAATACAAAAGAAAAAATAAAAATATGAGTAGATGGAAGAAGAGTTGTTTAGGCACAGGATTTCACTAGACTCCTCCAAGTTTCTGATTAATGCATTAGTATTCAGAAAAGTATCTTTTAAAATTCTCTTTCAAATGCATGGTTGTTGGCAATATGCAGTAACCAAATATCCAAACTGAAGAAGATTTGTCCTTAGAGGAGGTTAGAGGAGTCGTATAAATCTTATTTAAGCCACATGGCTGAAGGCCATCATTCTAAATTCATGTAGGTTTAGAATTTAAGAAGATTTGGTGCTCACTCATTATCTTAGTTTGGCTCTATTTTGAATTGATTTTCATCTGTGTTATACTAAAAGAAGCACATTTTAGTTCTAGTTCTGGGCTCAGTAAATTTTTGGAGTCCCTTGGACTGCGAGGAGATCCAGCCAGTCCATCATAAAGGAGATCAGTCCTGGGTGTTCATTGGAAGGACTGATGTTGAAACTGAAACTCCAATACTTTGGCCACCTGATGCGAAGAGCTGACTCATTGGAAAAGACCCTGATGCTGGGAAAGATTGGGAGCAGGAGGAGAAGGGGACGACAGAGGATGAGATGGCTGGATGGCTTAACTGACTCTATGCACATGGGTTTGGTGATGGACAAGGAGGCCTGGCTTGCTGCAGTTCATGGGGTCGCAAATAGTCGGACACGACTAAGCGACTTAACTGAACTGAACTGAATGGCAGGTTTATCAATTTTTTTTTTTTTTCATGTAGCTCAGGTCCATATTTGGGTGAATTCAGAAATATTAAAACCCTGAAATTATCCAGGTTTTGCCTTGAGATGATCTAGTCTTCTTAGAACTAAGTCATCCTTCTAGATTTTTCTGGTGTGTGGTTTTGCTGAACTTTCTAACAGGAATTTGGGCACATTCAGCATGGCTTCTCTAATGTCAAGAAACCTAATTCATCAATTTTACATTGTAAAGTACCTATGATATTTTCTTGATTTATGAAAATTAGTTTTAATAGTCTTATTTTTTCATTCAAAACTTTGGTCCCACATTTATATAACTGCCAAATCTTTCACGATGTAGACTGCTAATTGAAAATAAGAAAGAAATACATTTTTCTCTCCCCCATAGCTATTCTCCTATGTATTGAACTTCCATCTGTCTGCCTTTTATTTTTGTTTATGTGAAGCTTTACATTTTGCCATCAATATGTTATGTTGTGCTGTGTTAACTTGTAAGCCAAGACATAAAGGTAATAAATTATACACTTTTACCAACATTTTCGTTGGCTGACTAGTAAAATCTGATTTTAAAATTTAGTGAGAATGTAATAGGTTTAATGAGACTGCAAGAAGATTATTTGCCAAGGAAAATTCCTACATGAAAAAAATTAGTAATTTAAATTGGTGATTTGAAGGACAAGGACCTGTATGTCACAAATGGGAAGTGAGTACATGTATGGGCTAAGACATCTAATCTCCAGAGAAGACTTATTCCCAGAGTTGCCTTTCATTCTTCTTTTTATGAAAATGCCTCCAACTAGTGATTCTCTAAGGATTCAAACTAATTGAATGGTTTCCTACATCTTTCTTTCATGTGAACCATAAGAGGGGGGAATGATGCAGAGAGCACATAACGTATAAAGAATAAAGCTTTATGCATACAATAATTGGGGCTTCCCAGGTGGCACAGTGGTAAAGAATCTGCCTGCCAATGCAAGAGGTGCAAGAGACACGAGTTCAATCCCCGGGTCAGGAAGATCACCTGGAGCAGGAAATGGCAACCCACTCCAATATTCTTGCCTGAAAAATTACATGGACAGAGGAGCCTGGCAGGATACAGTCCATGGGGTCACAAAGAGTCAGACACGACCGAGCAATTGAACAATAGAGCACGCACACATACAATAATTAGACTCATATGTTTTAGGGATTTATATATAAGGTAATTAGTTATGTATATAAATGCTCTTTATATAGTATAGAAGGGAAAAAACATAGCTTATTATGGATAATAAGTGAATGCTGGTTGCCACATTCACAGAGACACAACATCTTCTATGGTTTCTTTATCGTTGTTGACCTGTTCTGTAATGACAAACTTTGCAGCTTTGGCTCTAAGTATGGGTCTTCTTAAGGCCAAGTTTTTGTTGCTATTTGAGGCTAACTCATGTCCGACTCTTTTGAGACCCATGGACTGTAGCCTGCCAGGCTCCTCTATCCATGAGTTTCTCCAGGCAAGAATACTGGAGGGGGTCACCATTTCTTTCTCCAGGGGATCTTCCCTCCCCAAGAATGGAAGCCGCATCTCCAGCATTAAAAGTGGACTCTTTACCACTGAGCCACTAGGGAAGCCCTAAGGCCAAATTAAAAAGAGTTAAACCCTGCTGTAGGAATGCTATTATCAAAGTAGTGTCATTGTCTTCATCCAAAGAGTAACACCACTTGAATGGCCTGGGCACTGGAGGAAGGCTTCTCAGAGCAGATGACATCTGTCACTTAATCTTAGTTTTTCCACCTTTTCAAATACAAGGTCTCTCCTTTTATTTCTTTTTCTATTGTTCTCCATATTTGGAAGATTTTTGAATTCTAAAATACTGTATTAAGTAAAACTCAATTTTATGAATTCCCATTTCCTTTGTTAATAATCATATAAAGAAAGAAATACATTTTATGCGATTCTGATCATTGTACTGCACTGACCCAAGATAACTCAATCTAAAGCATCGATTTAGCCTTCTCAAATCCTCTTAAGTCTATGAACAATTTTTATTTGACCTTAAATATATATATATATATAAGGGCTTCCCTGGTGGCTCAGACAGTAAAGAATTTTCCCACAACCCAGGTTTGTTCCCTGGATGGGAAGATCCCCTGGAGAAGGGAAAGGCTACCCACTCCAGTATTCTTGCCTAGAGAATTCAGAGGACAAAGGAGCCTGGCAGGTTACAGCCCATGATGTCTCAAAGAGTTGCACATGACTGAGTGATTAACACTTTCACTTTTTCTTTTCATATACATATATGTGTGATATATATGCAAAATAGGTGTTAGACTCTCTAAAGGATACTGATTTCAAGTTGTTTTGGAACAAATTCAGATTCACAGGCACCCCTAGCGTATGTACAAAGGACACTGCTCTTAAGGAGGGAGACTCTTCAAAGGAAAAATGACATTTATGGTAATATTTAGGTGCATGTACTGGAAGTACACATATACATGTCAGAAACAACCAAAATACGTTAAGTAATATAAAAACAATAGCAAGTGAGCCAAAAATGAACTGTGACTTGAAAATATTTCACAATAATCAAACAAAATGTCTAGAAACAGGCCTTAACGATAATCAGCTGATGCAATTCTATATTTGTAACCACTGCTCACAAACAGGCTCAGATATTATTTTTCGCTGAGGAAATAAACACTTGTCTTTGGACTGATTCCCATGTGGCAGAACTAGGGCAAGGCAGTTATTGCTATTCTGAAGCTCTTTGAAAAATCAATCCAAAAGAGAACCTCTGCAGAAGACCCGTCCTCTTCTTGTTTCTCTGATACACTGCACTCTGAAAATGAACTAAAGGGAAAAAAGAAAATAAAAGAGCCACACAGAGAAGTGAAAACATGATGGAGAAAGTAAAACCACTGCTTCCAAGCATCAGATTAGAGAGTGTTGCCCTTGTCCTGGAATTCCCCTACAGTTACTTAGGACAAGAATCTGGTCCACTGAGATCAAAGCCAGCAAGAACAAAGAAAGTCAGAGTGATAAACAGCCTACTAGGAAGAAATCTCAAACAAACTCCGACAGTTTGTAGAATGACTGAGATAAAAATCAGCTGTTCAAACCAATCTCTCATTTCGTCCATCAAACTAAAGATGGAGCTTTCTGTGATTCTGATGAGAGTTAGACACCCTGACATAGTATTTTCTTCAACAGGAAGAACTATCTTTTTTAGCTAATTTATACTCACAGTCAAACCAGGTTTTTCTTGCTTCCCCAGCAAGGAATTGTTTTGAAAGTAGAAGCCAAGTCCACTCTCACTGTAGACTTCCTGAAACAATGAATGGGCTAGAATTTTTGAATAGTGTCAACCACACTAATTGCTCCATGATCCTAAGGCCTTTGTGTAGCATGCAACACTGGTCAAGCATAATATTAATAAAAACAGCCCTCTCTATTTTTTCCACTTCTTAATTATTTGGACAAAAGTAAGACATAATTTATAACAGGATCTCAACTACACTTACATGCCTATCTGGAAAGAAAATGCCTTTATTTTTCTACAACAACTAACCTGATGTTAAAAATTCTTCATCCTTCTGGGTAACGAAGATAGGATTAGAAGTGACTATAATTTAGTCCAATTAGGTAATCTTAGTCCAACTCTAATAATTAAAGCAATCTGTTTCTGACTGGCCGACACTAGAAAACGTGGAGTCTTGGCAAGTTTTACTCTCCGCCCCTACTCCTCTCTGAGATGGCATCTTGGTATATAGGGCAGCGTTGGCATGTGCCCTTGTGTTGGGGTAGGGAATGAGAAGGGTTTTTCAATATGCATGACTCCCTCAGTGTCTTTGCAAGTCTCTGGCTGCAGAGTGGATGGACAAGCTGCTCCCTGGACCAGTGATGCCTGAGAAGCTGCTGGGTCATCCAGCCCTCTCATTGTGATGTGCTGACACTGTGGGGTCGAAATTTTCCAAACAAGATGACCTAGTAGGGAACTAGGCCTGGAGAGGGAGCAACCATTCAAAGCCAATCAATCTCGCCCCTTCCTTCACCTTTGGTGCCATACTGGAACTGGTCTGGCTTGAGGTTTCTCCTAAAAGTCAGCATCATGACTGTAAAAGCATACAGCTAGGATGCCAATAAAAGTATATCACTAGTTCCTATTTCTAGGGCTCACCATTGAGATGTCCTTCTCCCTTGAGACTCAATGATGATTGAGGTAAGGATGAAGAATACTTACAAATGAACCCTGAATTATCACCTTTTTTCTTTTCTCTCTTCTTCTCTAAAACCTTGGAGACTGCAAGGTGCAGATTTCAGTTCTATCATTCTGCCGATTCTTTTTACTGCAGCATTGTCAATCTCATGGTAAAAAGTTCTATCCAGAAAGAATATCATGTCCATACTATAGAATGTACTTTATAATCTGGATTCTAAAGTCTTCATGTTATTTACTAAAGAAATTTACAGAATTATACCTCTCCTCCAAAGAATGGCTTTCTCGATATGTTCACAAATGAAAATCTAAGCAGATAGTACATTCTGAATAAAGATCTTCTTGTTCTAGAGACTTTATCCCCCTGCAGTGCAAAAGCTCGAAGCATCATTGGGTGGAAGGGAAGTCTCAGAGAAAATAGAGCTATAAGCTACAGCAAAACATTTGAAAATATTTTTTAAATATTATCCACATTATGTCTGAACTAAGATTTTTAGACACATAACAGTGCTATAAAGTTTAACACTATGACTTTATCTTCTTCAACACACCTTCCAAGTTGAAGAGAATCACAAGACTTGTGATAATTCAGACTCTTGATCAATCGTCTTACATGAAGGAAAACAAGCATCTAGAAACTCTTTTGTAAAGCTGGGCTGTGTCTTCCAGTAAGGAGCAGTGAAGCCTAATGAATGACACGGACCAATGTAGAGTAGGAAACAATGGGACTGCATGAAAGAATGAAGCATGGTTATTTGTACTTTCAAATAAATGATCACACGGGATGACCCCAAGAGTGTTACCATGGACCAGGTGCAGTGAGAATCCTAGGAAAGCTTTTGGTCCTCAATGTTGCTTTCTCTTCACTACCCTATTCTTTCAAGGGCCCAACAAATGACGAGGGTAAGGCATGAAGCTGGATAGTAGAAAGAAAGAATTATAGCAGATATTCAGGACTATTTTGTTTAGTTTAGTTCAGTTACTCAATCGTGTCCAACTCTTTGCGACCCCATGGACTGCAGGACACCAGGCGTCCCCGTCCATCACCAGCTCCTGGAGTTTACTCAAACTCATGTCCATTGAGTTGGTGATGCCGTCCAACCATCTCATCCTCTGTCATCCCCTTCTCCCGCCTTCAATCTTTCCCAGCATCAGGGTCTTTTCAAATGAGTCCGTTCTTTGCATCAGGTGGCCAAACTATTGGAGTTTCAGCTTGAACATCAGTCCTTCCAATGAATATTCAGGATTGACTCCTTTAGGAATTATTCAGGATTATAGATTCAAAGCTTGATAGGAGGAGAGCAAAGAGGAAACTCCCCTCCTCTGGTGTTGCTAAAGCCTCTATTTCAGTGTTTCCTGAGGAAATCAATTCACAAAAACTTGAAACTACAGAGAGATTGTCTATGCATTGGACGGCAGGTGAGTGAGGGTGGGAAGATTGGATGTAAGAAAAAATGCCAAAGAAATGTCCTAGGACTCGTGGGCAGTTATAATAGCTGGTAAAGATCTCTTGTGTCTCCGACAGGTGAAAACGTGGCTGTCTTTTTACACACCTTCATAGAAAATTTTTAGGCATTTAACACAAACTGTATGATTATGTTTTCACTCTTCTCAAACAAATCAGGATACTACAAAGTCATGTCTGTGGTCATGATTTGTTTCATTATTCTAAGTGGGTTCCATGTCTAACCAGCCCAAAGTTAGTATCAGTTGAATTTGGCTTCCTCTGCATTTCTCAGGAAACCCAGAGGATACACAGGTTGGCTGCATGCTCATAAAAAATAGTAAATTGATACAATGGAAGCAACTTTTACCAAGATAAAGAGAATTATATTCCTGTATGCCTTCAAAACTAGAGGAAGCTAAAGTCCAATTATCCTCTTTCTTATCTCCCTTAATTGTGAACCTGATAAGAATAAGTACCCTCCTATGACAGCTATGAGCAAGACCATTCATAAAAGAGAGCCTCATGAACAAACCCATTTTGGAGGATCTAGGAACAGGCCAGTTTTAAGTGTAAAAAAACTATTTCAAGAAAGCCTAGATTTCCTCCCTTCCCCGATATAATGATGATATTAACATTTTGTAGCTAATTGAATCCACTAAATATCAATGTCCTTAGAAAAAAGAATATAATCTATACCAAACATTTGAATAATTTTGCCTAAGGCAAATAATTATTCTCAATAAAAATCCCTTAAAATGTGTAATTTCACACATTTATTCAACAGACACTAATTAAAAAGTTACTATGCATCAAATATTCTACTAGGTTCAAGGAATATGACAATTAACAAAACAGGAAACGCCATGCCCTGTTAAGAGGGAAGGTATTCCCCACCTCATGATTGTTAGAAAGCTTAGAGACTATTTCTACTCCACTTCAAGCAACCAAATGAAACCTACTAGCAACACATTTTGTTAACCAATTTCACTTGTGGCCTCCTCTAATTTTCCTACCTTTATTTTTTTCTGATACATTTTTATTACTTATTTTCAATTTATTTTATTTTGTTATCCATAAACTGCTAAAAATTTTCTTTTAAAAAAAAGAGGGAAAATTAAATCAAATTTAAAATTCTCCTGATCATCATATATGTAACCTATATGCAGAGTACATCATGAGTAATGCTGGGCTGATGAAGCACAAGCTGGAATCAAGATTCCCAGGAAAAATATCAAAAACCTCAGATATGCAGATGATACCACCCTTATGACAGAAAGTGAAGAAGAATTAAAGAGCCTCTTGATGAAAGTGAAAGAGGAGAGTGAAAAAATTGGCTTAAAGCTCAACATTCAGAAAACTAAGATCATGGCATCCAGTTCCATCATGGCAAATAGGTGGGGAAACAGTAGAAACAGTGGCTGACTTTATTTGGGGGGGCTCCAAAATCACTGCAGATGGTGACTGCAGCCATCAAATTAAAAGGTGGTTGCTCCTTGGAAGGAAAGTTATGACCAACCTAGATTCTAATCAAGGCCATTCCCTTCTCCAGGGGATCTTCTGACTCAGGGATTGAACCTGGGTCTCTTGCATTGCAGGTAAATTCTTTATCATCTGAGCCACCAGGGAAGACCCATGAGATGCAGTCAAAGTGAATTAGGTTGGGCCCTAAATTCAATGACTGGTGGCCCTGTACAGAGAGGGAGATTTGGACAGAGACACACAGAATAATATCCTGTGACAACAGAGACAGAGATTAGTACATTGGTTCCATAAACCAAGAAATGACAAAGAGTGTCAGCTACCACCATAACTAGGGGAGATACAAGAAACAGACATATCCTAGAGGTATCAGGAAGAATATGGCTCAGTTGATCGCTTGATTTCAGATATCTAGTCTCCAGGACTATGGAAAAATAATTTTCTGCTGTTTCAAACTACATAATTTATAATAATTTGTTATGGCAGCCCTGGGAAACTGATATAATACTAAAATTCTCCTTTATAATTAATTCCTCTGAGATTGAGTTGTAAGAGAGGTTGTAATGACTTTGGTTGCAAAAGTCAAACGTATTCCCAAAGAAGATTTGTTTAAAAATATGATTTTATATATAGACAAATCATCAACTCTCAAATTTGTCCTTATTCTTGCCCTAAAATTATTTTTTTAATCAGAAGATAGCTTGGAATACCTGTGTAATGGAAACAGGCGAACTCAATAAAGTAATCCAATTCAAGGATATCAGATCCCCTTACTTCTACCCAATTCCCACCCCCATCCCCAAGGAAATAGGTAAAGTCCATAAGGGTCATAAAACAGATGGAACCCAATCCCAGGTCTGAGCCATCATTATCACCAGCAGCTCTTTCACTCTCCATGAAAATGGGCTAAAGTTTACTTGACTGAACTTACCTTGGAAATATTTCAAAATAAATAACTTGAAATGGACTAATTTTTCAAAGGAAGAAGGGACCTTGGAAAACATCTGCTTCATTCTTCCTCATTTTAAAGACAAGAGAACTAAGATCAAAAGAGCTCAAGTGGCTTTTCTTGGTTATACGGATAATTAGCGGTAGAATCATAGCTTGAACCCAGGTCTCTAAGCTTTTCTGACCCTTACTGCCCCTCCACTGAAGCTCCCATCTGGGGTGTCTGGCTTTGATCAGACATTAACAAATTTTTCTTGCCATTTCTTGTGTTATAAGAAGTAGTCAAATGTGTTTTCTTTCATTTTGCTTTTAGTGAAACCTCTATTTTAGGAATCTTCAAATTATATTTTAAATGTGGTAAAATGTACTAATAAATAAACACTGCATTTAACATAACATTTTTTTAAAGAGAATTATAGTGTGTATGGCAGGTGTTAGATTGACAGACTTGAAACCTTATTTTCAAATTATTACCAGAATATTTAAATCACAAGTATATAAAATACTTGCATTTATGCTTACCTACTTTGAACAATTTTTCAATAGGTTAATGGATTGAGAGTAGCTTCTTCAACAGAGATTAAAGATAGTCACAAATGTCTCTATACCCAACAGAGAGATTATTGAAAAATACACATAGAAATGAGATGAAACACACACACACACATGTATATAAATGACAGAAGAAAAACTGGCTTAAGAAACAGAAATGTTCCCTGAAAAATCTACCATAAATTTGGAGGTATAATCAATGGCCAAGTTCTGGTCATGCTTGATGCCAAGAAGAAAAATAATGGCTAAGCGAATACAATTAATCACTGTATTTACATAACTATCATTTTCCTATGTAAAGAGCTACCCTGGTGAGTGTTATAACACTTGTCAATTAGTTCTAATTAGTGTTTCTGCCTCTAAATGCTTGACTCCACTTTCAATTACAATTGTTCGCCTATCTTAACAACTACTGTACTGGATATGCTGGCATGAGGCCTGATACATTTTCAGCATAAACATTTTCAGCCTCAATATCCCTACTCAAGGTAAGCAGTACACTTTTCTGTGTAGGTATGGTAATTTCTTGGACTTGATGTGAGCATCTAAGGATGATCCAATTGTTGGCTACCTCATGAAGATACATTAAATTCCTTCCTCAGATAGCCCCAGAAACAACTAAAAGCTTCACACTGCAGTAATTTTGCAGCAATTAGAATTAGACCTGGCCATCACTTAGGAAGTTTACAAACAATTCTGAGAGCAGAGGTTTAAGAGATGACTGAATGGAAAGACATATGTCAGCAAGTGACTTCAACAAATGATGTGAAATATAGTTTCATGTGTATATTTGCAATAAGCGGTGAATATCTAAGATGTGAACACTGCATTTTAATAACTTTCTGTACTTCCCAACAGAATTCTGACTTTCTTGGAGACAACAGGTACAGATTTTTTAAAAACTTTTTTGAAAGTATGAATGCTTCTGTAACTTCTCTTATGAGATTTATGAAAGACAAATTATCCAGAAAATAAACTTTGTCTCTCAGCCCTGCAAGTGGGCCATGGCCTTCCAAGCGATTATTGATAGTGCCTGCGGCGTGGTTCACACAAAGCCTGAACAGATGTCTGCTAAGAACAATTAAGACCAAACCTTTCGGTGATCCCAAAAGGTTCGCAAATGTTCCCTGATAGAAAGAGAAAGCCATCGGTTTTCTATAACAGAAATGGAAGCCATATTTTATATCCTAAATTAATAGGTGGAGATGAAAAGTATTCGTAGAAAGTTAAGTTAATCTTTCTTGCAACATCTTCTTGTGACTATGATTCCTAGGTTCAAAATAATGAAAGTTCGGAAATCAGGAACTTCTGGTTCTAAAATATCATAGGAATGTGAGCTCAAGAGGAGAGACCCCATGAACAAATAACAGGTAGAATAATTTCAGTTATATCTATTTAGAAACTTCATTTCTCTAATTCATCCCTAGAGCAATTTAACACTTCTACATTCTGAAATAAACTGAGTAGGGCAAAACATCTCCAATACCTTAAGGTCAAAGTGTACTGTCAAGTTTGCACTGATCAGGAAACTGAATCAATAAAGGATCAAGGTTCCCCCACCCCAAAAAATCCTCATTGCATGGGAAACCTAATTGACTCAGTATATATGAAAAATATTCCTGAGTTCAGTTATACAGTATGTTCTTACTGTTTTTTAAAAATATGAGTCTCTAAGAAATTTCCTTTAAAAAAAATGTTTAAATGGTATCTCTTTAAAAATAGCAATTATTATTATTATCAAAGAATCATTGGTGGAAGTTCAATCTTCATTTCCATATATAACCCAGAAATCTTAAACGTCTATTTGAGGAAATAATGGGTAAGAATTAAATGATTATGGACTATATAGATGGTATATTTGGGGGTATTTTTAGACTTTCAGCAAACTTAACTATTTATCTGCACGGAAGATACATGGTCACATATGATAGCTTTGAGATAATAGCTTTTTTTTTTTAATAAACAGTTATACCAGATTATGTTTTAAGTTATGAATTACCATAATAAAATTGTTAAATTGATATTGTAAGTTAATTCACTCTTTGGGGGAAAAAGTTTGCAATTTCTATTAAATATTTTTAATAACTATCATTTATCACATGCTCATTATATGTTAGCTGTAGTGATTCTTAAAACAATTCCATAAGGTATTAATATATTTCACTAAATCCTAAAAAGCTACTAATTATGAGGGGTGCCTTTACATTAAGTATATCCAAGGAAAAAAATAACTGTGAATTGCACATATACACAATTTTCTTGCCATCTATAATTTTTATTTTTACTTAAAGAGCTTTTTTACATTTAGATCTGTACTTTATAACATATCACTCCTTGGCATGCATAACATTGAATATATAAATTAAATCAATTGGTTGAGATTCTTTACACTTGTGGTCCGATTCTTCTTAAATACTTTTTGACTTAGAGTTAACAATGTCTGCATTTTTCTGCAAAATATTATCTAATATCCCATCAAGATTGTTGGTGATGCAATATAGCTTTATAAAAATTATCTGCTAACCTCTAGAGTTTTCTTATAGGCTTTTGACACTATTTAGCAACTTTTATTACTGGTATTGTTTTTTTATTTAAATGTAGATTTCAAAAGATTTTCAGACAACAACCAGTTCTCATATCCATACTGTCAAGTCCTTAAGTGTCTTGTTGGGGGGTTACAGGTGTAGTCACGGAACAAGTAATAACAACCTAGGTACACATATGTTAGCAATGACATCTGTATCATGTCCTATCCAGCTGACAATGATAAAATGGCATCAGTGTGGAGATGGATTCTGGATTCAGAGATGTTAAAATACGAGAATAAATGAAACACTAAGAATCAGAAATGGTGACACATTTGTGTAGAGCTCTGTAATCAGACTGTGCGAGGACAATACAAGTGTGCAACCTAGCTCTTTACCTTACTAGCAGCGTGATTTTGGATAGGCTATTTAACCTGTTTATTCTTTAGTTCACCCACCAATAAAATGAGTATAAGAATAGCAACCTTACCTTGCCAGGTTATTTTGAGAATTAAAAGCAGAAATTAGGAATCCATTTTGGAGTATTTATTCTACAAACATACCCATAAATGTATAATTATATATAAGATAGAGATATACATAGGAATGGCCACTGTTTTATTGTTGAAAAGTTAAACTCCTAAATTTCTATCATTACGTTAGTTATAAAAATGATGGAATATACAATCAGTGGAATACTATACAAATATAAAAACAATGGAAAAGGTCTACATGCTATGGAATATCCTATACTAAATGAAAAAGCAAGTTTTTAGAATAGAGTAGTCCCATATTCAAAATAAAGAAACATGCAAACGAGCGGTAATATATGTGTATGCTTATGTACATGAGTATATATATGTTTGAATATACGAGTTTGATTTTTTAAAGTCTAAAAGATTATTATCCAAATTTTAACAGTTTCATCTGAAGGATGAGATTATCTACACTTCACACACTTCTCTACTTCTTAAAATTTTACATTAAATTATAAAACACAATCAGTGAAAATCACCGTGAGGATATACATTTATATGTTATACATTTATTCAATTTATATATTTTTATAGGATAAAACTGCATAGGCCAATAGTATGTTAGGAAGATAAAAGAATTGTAACAAAATCTGAGAAACAACTTTCTTAGACACTTCATCAAAAATAAAATTGCCTTGATCAATTATTTTTTCTGTCAGCCAATATTGACTATAAATACTCCTTCGACATCCTTTGATACACTTTATTTATTCTTTGTATCCCTTCTTCTATATCTAAATGGGGAGTTTTCTCTCCCCAACATCTGCTGTCTAGCTGTAGCAGATTCCCTCATCCTTTCTCATAGAAGCAATCTAATTGAAAATGTGGCCCATTTCTGAGCTTACCCTCTGAAATGTGAATTCAAACAGCCACCTCTAATCACTTGCACAAGTGAGGTTTGGGAAACTGCTTTTTTATGTCTGGAACCTTGCTTTCCCTGTATCCAGATAAAATGCAAGTCATAACCATAATGATATTTGATATACAGATACCTTCTGCAGAGCTAAGCCATGGACCTATCATTAAAAACACATTTTTAATTTGTATTTGATTTTTCAAATACTTTATTTTCAGGCAAGCAAAATTCTTTGCATAGAAGAAACAAAAGTAATAGAGCTCACCGATGAATACAGTGATGAGGTGGCAGGCTATGCTTAGAAAATATTTGTTTTCTAATGTTAGCTCAAATTAATCCATGAAATATTTTACATATTGCCACCCAAAAGATGGAATAATATAAGAAGCTAACAATGACCTGCAACCAGCAGTATTTCTGCATTTCCATTCATTAAGGCCTCTTGGTTATCAACTAATGAGTTTTCTCTCATGCAACTCAGTATATTCTTCTTTATTTATTTCATAAGAAAGTGTCGGTTAGTCGCTCAGTTGTGTTTGACTCTTTGTGACCCCCTGAACTGTAGCCCACCAGGCTCCTCTGTCCATGGAATTCTCCAGGCAAGAATACTGGAGTGGTTAGCGATTCCTTTCTCCAGGGGATCTTCCTGATCTAGGGATTGAACCCGGGTTTCTTGCATTACAGGCAGATTCTTTACCGTCTGAGCCACCAGGGAATCCCTTATATTCTTATTTAATTGATTCCTATGTACAGGAACTAAGAGGTAGGTTTTTATATACAAACATCTTGACATCTTTATTGTTATCATGAAGGTATAAATCGGTACAAGCCTTTGGTGAGATAATGAAGAGAAATGCTTTTATGCAGATTTCTGCATTAACATCATAATCATACTTTTAAGAACTAAGAATATTGAATTCTGAATGTGGGTCTAGAACTTTACTAGGCAGATTACAAGGATGACCCAGTGATGTACTGTTAAACCTGCTCTCCAGGAAGGAAAAGGAAGCTCTAATTTATAGAATTTGCTGATTTCCATTATGTAAATACTCCCCCATGCCAATTTTAAACTACCAAGATTTTAACATCTATCTCACAAAATTTCTAAATAATTAACAATTGGCCAGCTCCAGCACATCATCACATTTTATCCTCAAAACAGACCATTTTGTTACAGATGTTTAAACCGAGACGGAATTGGTGATGTTAATTTGCCCAAATTCATACTGTTGGGGTGCCACGGGTTGTCTTTCTTTGCTTTATGCTTTTGCATATGTATTATAATTCTAATCTTTTTCAGAGAAAAATGCAAATTAGCAACCAAAGAATAAACTAAATCAGAAAGAAGAAAACTCAAAGCCAAACTTCCCTCTGGTGTGCTATTTGCCTAGAAAAACCTGCCACGGTAATGGATTCCAATGGGGTGTATAACTTAGCAGTTAAAAAAAAACTCTAGCCTGAAAACAGAACTGACAAAGCTTTAGTACATGCTTGACATCTTTTTTTAAGATTTTGTTTTTAAAAAACTACTTTTAGTAGCTACAAAAGAAGAGTTAATCAAGGGTCTGAAGTTGCTAGGTCTATAATGTGATGTTTTCTTGAGCAACAGTGAATAACTCATTTTATAATGATTATTCATTATTTAGTAATGAGTATCATGCTGCAATATTATAAATATTTCTGTGAGAAAGTAAAAAGAATAACCCTTACAGAAGATTTAGCAAAATAGGCTAAAGAAGATTTAGAAAGAACTACATGGAAGATTTTACCATATTAATTATAAGTGTTATCCTTTCAAGGAAGTCTTGGAAATGAAGCTATTTCAGAAGAGAGCTAATGTAGTAGAAAGAAAAAAATGCTATGCATATAAATCGTTCGGCACTGAAACCTGAGTTTGAATCCCGGTATTTTCACCTATGATTTGTGATTCATGAATAAGTTGCTTGAGCAAAAAGAGAAAATCATTCTTGTCCAGATTCAAGTAATATGATAATAATAGCTAATATTTTTTTTAATTAATTTGAATGTGCCAGAGCTAGTGCTAAGTGAATCACAGGGACTATTTCATCTAATCCCCTTAACTCAATGAGCAAATTACTATCTCATTTTACAGATGGGAATCAGCCCTGCTGTGAACACTGCTATTAACCCAGTAGAAGAAGAAGAACTTGAAGACAGGGCTTCCAACCTGCAAAGCTTCTTATCCATCGTTCCACATTTTGTATACATCTAATGAAAGGGAATGAGCGCATGGAAAGCCATGGTGATGTCATCTCCTCTAAAAGGTTATGGCTTCTTGAAATCTGGAACTGTGCCATATTCCTCTCTGGATCCTCAAGTATAGTGCCACACAAGATACATGAATGAATACAAGAATGAATGAGTGTGTTATTGGTAAGGGTTGAGCATCATCAATACTATATTGTGAATGCTATCATAAACCCAGAATTTTGAATGTGTGTGTGCTTTTTTGCGTATTCTGAGTTCCAGAGAACTGGTTTGGGAAGTGATTGGCAAGCTAATTAATAACATTTGCCACCCAAATTTAATATGCCAATGTATTTGTAAGAGATTTATTAGAAACTATTTTTCTGCTGAGTTGCAATTGAAAGATCTTTGCTTTGAATACTTTAGAAAATACCTCTTTACCATATCTTTCTTTTCCAAATTTTGAAAGCATCAAACTTTGTTGCATTTCTGCCCATGATTATCTGTCTGTACATAATATAAAATAACGACTCAAAATGGGGCCCTGGGTAGAAACAAGATAGTGTGGATTACAGCCTGCAAGTTAACATCAATGGTCAAAAAGAACATGTCTTAGTGGAATTTTGTTTAGCTTCATTTCCTTGTTCAATTTTTTTTTTTTTTTGGTACTGTTTCTACAGTTTGGATTTATTATTCTGAGCTAATAAGACCAACATTGCTAGGATGGTCTCTGTTTAGAACAGCTAATATTTCTACTCTACTGTTACATCCCACATATATAAAACCTTATGCTCCAAATCACAAGGGAGATGAGTACAATTCATTATCTTATAAAAATAAAAACAAAAGCTAGCAAACAACACATGTCCTACTATAATAGATTAGAACTGCAAGCTTTTTTATAGGGCAAAAAATACAATTTTCCTCATTATGAATTGTTCTAAGCTTTTAAAAAATCAATTTTTTTCTATATTTTTAGAGTATTTTGTGAAAACTTCCTTGCCTTCCACATGGTTACATTTCCATTATGGTTTCTGATTTATTCATTTTCTTACTCATCACATTATATCCTTTCTGGTACATTCTCTTTTTCTTTCTATCTATTCCATTAGACTCTGGGCAAAAGCAGTATCTTACTTTTCTTTCTCTGGCTCCTTACATAGTTCATGGCACATAATGAATAATCTTAATATGCACTGCTGTTAAATATTCATTCATTTAAATGTTTTTTCTTCATAATCTGGATTCAACAAAGGAGACTGAGGGGGTAGTGGAGGGAGAAAGAGAGAATGTATGCTCCTTTTTTTTCAGTCCTAAGCATTTATCTAAAGTTTGTGTGTTTGTATTCAGCATTGAGCACTGTCAGACATAGAACTATAAGTTGGGTCAAGTAGAGTTTTCCAAAGAGACTTTCAAGAAGTTTAAAGGAATTTTTTCCTTTAATAACTCTCAAGCATAATGCATTCAGTGGATCAGGGATGAGTTAGGATATTCCGTAGAGATCCTCGTATTTTGTAGAACTAGTGACATAAGGCTAAGCACTGAAGAATTGATGCTTTTGAACCGTGGTGTTGGCGAAGACTCGAGAGTTCCTTGGAAAGCAAGGAGATCAAACCAGTCGATTCTAAAGGAAATCAACTCTGAATATTCATTGGAAAGACAATGCTGAAGCTGAAATTCCAATCCTTTGGCCACCTGATGTGAAGAGCCAACTCACCGGAGAAGACCCTGATGCTGGGAAAGACTTAAGGCAGGAGGAGAAAGGGATGAAAGAGGATGAGATGGCTGGATGGCATCACCAAATCAATGGACATGACTTTAAGCAAACTCCAGGAGACAGTGAAGGACAAGGAAGCCATGGGGTGGCAAAGAATTGGATACAACTTAATGACTGAGCTGAATTGAACAACATATAACCCACCTCTTTCAACATTTAATCCAGGGAGTGTGTTCATCAGACACATTAACACAGATGTTAATAAAGAGTTTCTCAAACTTCTAACAAGTGGATTGTAAATCATAGATGTGTGCTGCACCTTTCCTGATAAACTGGATCTGGGCACTCATAAAATTCCTCCAAAAGCTGGCACACCTAGAACGTTGGCCTTGATGGACAGATCATGAGATTCTATTACAGCTCATTATAATCATAATCTGAGTACTCCTAGACAAAGAATTTCATGTTTGCCTGGTTTCAACCCAAGAATGACATAATTACAATTTTTTGTATAATCTCAGTCTACTAGATTTAAGAACTCTGATTTTCCCTAGGACTCACTCCTCAAAGATTTAAAGCAGCTGGGAAAATACAAAGATTGGGGCTGGGGTGTAAGGGGTGGTGAAATTGCAGCCAACATGATGCCTTTGAGGGGTCATTGGACTGTGTCAGAACATCAAATACAAGGAGTTCATTGGAAAACAAGCAGGGTATTTTACCAACCCCTTAGAACTTAGCCTGCTAGAGGTAACTGCCCTGGAAAAGGATTCAAAGGAAGCTGAAAAGACTGTAATGAGGTTTCAGTACTTCTTACTTAGCCAGGTAAATGACTAGCCTGCAGGCCAGTATCAATGGGGACTCCAGAGAAGTGAGAGATTCTTGTTAATTCTAAGGGTCTCTGGATTCAGATATGGCCAACACTCCAGGTGTTAAAACTGTAATCTGATGGGAGAACTGCAAAAGGATGATTCTCCTTTTAGCAGCTTTGTAAAGGACCATAAAATACTGTTGTATAGGAAACATCCTGGCTGGCTGGCTGGCTGGTTGATTTCTTTCCAGAATTTCCTTGTAAGACACTCTTCAACAGACTTGAAAGGAATGTAAAACTGTGAAAGAGCTGATCAGAGTGTCCCAAGAAGTGACCCGCTAAAGGACCCAGTGGAACATAATGCTGGAAACCACTTCTACCAGAAGGGTTTCCATCTGCAGGAGATATTAATAGAAGAGTAAATGTCTATCATCTATGGAGTTTTACCTAGGGAATTTCCAAGCTAGTAGAATAGCAATCTGCAGTTAGTAATCCATGATTCTGGTTTCTGACCTCCCAATTCCATATGACAAGTTAGACCTGCTCAAATGTAAACGCTAACAAAAACATTTAAGGCGAGTACCTAGTTAACAGGCCCTATATGTTTCACTTCCAGTAATTTATATTTCTATATTAAAACAATTCATTGCCAATAGGATGTAAAGTATCAGTATGCTTGCTTATGTCCTATAAAAGATCTATTACCATCTACATACTCTGAAGGGTTAAGGCCAAGTTAAAAGATTATTCCCTTCCCCACTACTTAGATTACCAAAAAAGATAGCCATGTAAGATTACTTTGCCTTTTTTGACTTTAAAAAGTTGCCTGCTTGCTACCTTTTTTTATCTGAAGCCTGTAGGCAGATTCTAATTTGGCCCTGCAAAAAAATCTGTTTGGCCCTGGGCTGAGGGAAGATGTTAATTTTCATGACTGTTTTAGAACACATCAAAATTCAGTATGCATTTTTTTCAGGATTTCAAAGCAATATGCTTAAAACATGCAATTTAGAACTAGAACATATAGAGCATTTAAAAATATTCAGGTTTTACCAAGAATCCATCCGGTCTATTATTGCAATAAGTAGGATACAAAGATATCTTTATCTGGTTGTGAATGAAACTCTATCTACTTAAGAGAAAGTTCAAAGTAAAATTTTAGCTCTCTTAATTCTACAGAGGTTTTCTAGCTTTGACAGTAGAAATTTGGGGTCATTTGGGGAAAAAGAGCAATTATAAAATTGAATCGGCATTATGCATTTCTCAAAAAAGTTTAAAAGAAAATGGTTTCTAGTCTTCAATATTTGTCTTTAATATATTTTATGCAACAGTTTTAGTTTAGTCAATGAATGTAACAAAAAGATGAGTGAGAATATGACTCATTCCACCATGAGGGTCTGTTAAGATGGACATGTGGAACATGTTCATAGGCTTCATTCACAATATTTATGCTCTCGTATGTCGAGCAATGGGGACTCTTTCCAGAGAACCAGTAGATAAGAATTTTTTTTTTAATCCAGAAGAAATGCACCTGTAATACTCCACCTCATATATGCCAGAATGCACATCGAATCAGCCTTAATCAATTTGCTCCTTTCAGTAAATTTTTTTAATTATTTGTTTGATTCAGTTTCTATCCAATTAAAATTGAATTGAATTTAGTTTCATGTCAACAGTTGTATTAGTTTGCTCAGGCTGTCATGGCAAAATACCACAAACTGGTGACTCAACAGGAATTTATTCTCTGATAGTTCTGGAGGCCGGAAGTCCACGATCAAGGGGTCAGCAAGGCTAATTTCTTCTGCGGCCTCGCTCTTGACTTGCAGGTGGCCCCCTCTCACTGGGCTTCCATGTGGACTTGGCTCTGTGACTGTGAATTCCGTGAGTCTCTTCAGAGGGGCCTATGCCCCTCCTCACAAAAAGACACCAATCAAATTAATTCACATGCACCCTAATATTTAAACTTAATTATCCCTTCAAGGTTCTATCTCCAAACATACATTCTGAAGTCCAGAGGTCAGGGCTTCAGTATATGAATTCTGAGGGAGCTTAGTTCAGTCCCTAACAACAGTGTTCACCCTATCATGAGATATGGGTTTGGCTCAGTTTATCCAGCAAGCCATTAGTGGCACACAGACCAGTATAAAGGTAAATAAATACATAGACAGAATACATACATAAAATGTAACCACAAAAGAGACAATATTGAAAGTCATTTTATTAATAAGTAAACAAATAATCTCCCAGCATTGTTGCTGTGTATGCATTTTAATAAAAAGACAGACTCATTGAAAAGATTTTTAAAGTAGCCCCAATTATTTCTATATGTAATACAAAAATAAATTATTGCCATTGAAAAGTTTTTGGTGATCTGAGCACTGCGGATAGATCTTTTAAACACACTATTTCAGTTATTGTCAGAACAGCTTAAGAAGTAGAAATTGTTGTTTCTGTCTTAATGGAAAAGACAGGAATTTTAAATATTTTAAAATATTTTGAAATTTTTCAAATACTCTGCCAAAATCACATGCTAGTTTGTGATAGATCCTCAATCCCAACACAAACCTGCCTGTCAGGGAGGTCCATGTTTTTACAATAATCTAAACTATCTCCTGAAACCTTGGTAGAGTATCTAAAGCTAGTTATGCTCAGTTCTGTTAGATAAGGTATTTCTATAACCAGGTAATAATATCAAGAGGAAGGATGATGCTGCATACTAAATTGAATTTGTATTTATTGATTTACATAGGATGTATTTAGTACTGCACTGAGCACTGAGTTTAGGATGATAAACAGGAAATAATCCTTCAAGAAACTCACGGACTGGTCAGGAAGACAGACACAGGACAAAGTGTAATGCAATAAAGTCCTAAAGACTTTTATTCGGTCAGCAGCAGGCTGTCTAAGGTATTACTTGGTAAAAGTATAAGAAATTCTTTAGACTATAAAATACACTAAATACTATAGCTGTTCTTACCATAACACTTGCGAATGTCACTGTAAAATGTAAAAATAATTAGATAAGTGACAAGAAATCCTGCCTGCATCTTTTGAAGGCATAGCTCTGCCACATTCTATTTCAGTAAATTCCCACAAAGCTTAACTAAATTGTACCATTTAACTTTTACTATAGCATTTTTGCAGGCCACAGTTTCTGGTCAATGATGCTTTGGCTATGGAGCTGAGTACATGGCAATGCCTATTTTCTACCTTGAAATCCAGCCCTCTATTTACCAAGCAGAAAGGCAAATGCCAGTTAAACTACTCTTAGTTCCATCTTTCTGGTGTTCAAGTGCAGGAACAATTATGTTCATCAATATTTAATGGCCTAATCCTAAGCAGACAGTGCCACAGTGTAGGCAATAGTCCTGTTAACATGCTGTTAATTTCCAAGCATAGAGGCAGAAATGGACTACACAGTTACTGAGAATGCACAGCAGTACATTTCCCTAAGGTAAAATTCTCTCCGCATTCTCTGGTCTACCTTCATTGAGAGTAAGGGAATTAGAAACATTTCAGTGTTTTGTTCGGTGAGTTAAGCTTGTTCACTCTTTAAAATTCGCGGAGAGAATGAAGCTTTCCCAGCTCTCCAGTATTGTCAGTAACAAAGTTTTGCAGCTCTTGGATTCAAGGCACATATCTTATGACCCCACCTACCTGCAACTTTGTTGGTTTGGTTTGGTCTTTTTCTGATGTAATGCTTTAAATATCCATTATATAACAAGAGCCGTTGCCTAGATACTTGAAATCTAGACCACTGGACTTCAATTAGAAATCTTCCTATAAAATAAAAGTCATAAATGCCAACATAACACAAGTCATAAGAAAACATAACGTAATGTAAAATGTAATGTAATGTAAAACAACTACAGCATGAATTGAGAGAACTTCAGTAGCCTAAATAATTTCATTAAGATCACAGGGTTAACTCTTTTCCTATTCTTTTAAAAAGACTAAAGCCTTGGGGAGGGGGTGGGGAGGGATGTAGGAGGCAAACCACCACATAAAACCATCTTTTGGGAGAAAATAGCTTAGAGGAAGTGTGGGCAGAGAAATCATGTAAGGATTCAAAGAGCAAGAGCAACAGGAGAAGAAACAAAAGATCCTTCTTCATCTGTTTGTTAATGGGCTAAATGCATTCCAACAGCTGTTCTTGAGAATAAAGTCTGTATTATCTTCCTTATAACTTCAAGTTTGACCTTAAAAATTATCTAACCTCCTCTCAGTCTGATACAACTGATTTTTAAACCCAACTTAGTTAAGATTTTCCACTAAACAGAAAATTTCAGCAAAATTTCCCTCTTTAAGGTGTTATATTACTTAAAACACTTTGGAGTCATTCCCATTATTTTTTCTTTCCTCTCTACACTTTGTGAGAATTCAGATTTCCATGTATTAAATATTAAGTACATTGTCAATATTAAAGAACAAAGCACAAACATATTTCTCCTAAGTACAAAGGTAATAAACATCAAATTTATCAATATTGTCCAACTAGAGTAAAAGCAATAAAGCTTGATCAGTTTGAAAATCTTGTTGAGGTGAGTGAACATGGTAATAGATATCTTTCACAAACTGGAGGGAAGGAACTTCGTGCCTTTATACAACTCCCTAGTTCTTATAAAGAAAAGAGCAGAATGTCCCTGTAAGAATATTTCTTGTTTCTTTGCCAAATACAGTTCTTGGTTACTATGTTTATATAACCATCTGCCATGTTTATATAGGAGAATTGAAAGGCAGAAATCTCTCATTTGTCAAAATCATAGCCATTCCCATAAGCCTATCTATTATATAAATTAGCGTGGAGTAGATTACAATCTTTCTTCAAAAATGTTCATTAACTTAAAAGCAGAGTTGGACCTAATGCAAAATAGAGGAGTGGATAACTTTGTCTTTAAAGTCCTGCCTTCCTCCTGTTGCCCTTCGTCAGGCATCTAGTGACTATTGATGGCCTGGTAGATTTCATTCTACACTTCACATAGACAATGTTCCTGCCCACGTCTTTCCCCTCATTTAACAGATATTTGTGGAGCTAACACATGTCATCAGGCAATGCTCCAAGTAGATATTTGGGTTATATCAATGAATCAAACAGAGGTCCCCAGCCCCAAGGAGCTTACATTATAAGAAGGGAAACCAAAAAAGAAAAATAAATGAGTCAATTATATAGGACATAGATATATGGCTATGCCGAAAAGAAAAGTAAAGCATGGTAAGGAAGATGAGGCCTTTAGGGGTTCTGGGTGCAGGAAGAAGATTGTACTTTCAAAATGGGCTTTACTGAAGCTCTCTAGGAACTAGCAATGAGCCCTGAGGAAGTCTGGAGGAGCATTCATAGGAGGAAAGGCCCCAGTGAATCTGAGGAACCACAGGAAGGCCACTGTGACTGAAATGGAATGAACAAGAAGGGGAGGCCTAGGAGAGAGAGAAAGGAAACAGGCTGAGTGAGGCAGGAATGGGGATTCTGGTCGGCCACTATGAAGTCTGGATTTTTAATCTACCTTTAATCTCATTCCACAAACTTCTGTGCTTGGTAGAGACTCAGAGCTGATTTGTTTGGTGATGTATTTATTTTCTTGTTTATTTAATCTCTTAGTCCTTCATTCATATCTATGGAGGGCATAATACTGTACCAGGGATCATGATAGTCAGTAAATATGTAACAGTAAGCAAAAGCAGATGTAATCCCTATCCTCAGGGAGTTTGTGATCTAGTAAGGAAGACAGACATTAATCTGATCATCGTAGAAGTGCTCTGGGAGTGTGGAATAGGAAGAGGTGACTTAGTCCTGACAGTCAGGAGACACTGTCCCAGCAGAGCAGCAATTCAGTGGCAAGCCACAGAGAAGTAGGTAATAACTCGGCTGCCAGGGAAAAGTGGTCAGGGGAACAGCAAGTAATAGCAGGGTGATTTTTAAAACTAAAAGAGCTGGTGGAGAGTAATAGGGATGAGTCTGGAGAGGGTGGTGGTTGTTGTATTTCAGTCACTAAGTTGTGTCTGACTCTTTGTGATCCCATGGACTGCAGCACACCAGGTCGGTCTCCTCTTTCCTTCACTATGTCCTATAGTTTGCTCAAATTCATGTCCATCGGGTTGGTGATGCCATCCAACCATCTCATCCTCTGTCACCCTCTTGTCCTCCTGCCCTCAATCTCTCCCAGCATCAGGGCTTTTTCCAGTGAGTCTCCTCTTGACATCAGGTGGCCAAAGTATTGGAGCTTCAGCTTCAGCATCAGTCCTTCCAATGAATATTCAGGGCTGATTACTTTTAGGAATAACTGGTTGGATCTCCTTGCAGTCCAAGGGACTCTCAAGAGTCTGCTCCAACACCACAGTTTGAAAGCATCAATTTTTCAGCATTCAGCCCTCTTAATTGTCCAACTCTCACTTCCATACATGATTACTGGAAAAAACATACTGAACATACTGAAGTCGCTCAGTCGTGTCCGACTCTTTGCGACCCCATAGACTATAGCCTACCAGGCTCCTCTGTCCATGGGATTTTCCAGGCAATAATACTGGAGCGGATTGCCATTTCCTTCTCCAGGGGATCTTGCCAACCCAGGGCTTGAACCCGGTCTCCCACATTGTAGACAGACGCTTTACCGTCTGAGCCACTATGGACCTTTGTCAGCAAAGTGGTATCTCTGCTTTTTTGAATACACCATCTAGGTTTGTTGTAGATTTTCTTCCAAGGAGCAACTTGAAGAAAAGTTTTAATTTCATGACAACAGTCTCTGTGTGCAGAGATTTTGGAGCCCAAGATAATAAAATCAGTGTTAGGAAGGTGAAAATTAAACTCATGGGGCTCAAAGACCACAATAAGAAGTTTCTCTAAAAAAAAAAAAAAAAAAAAGAAGTTTCTCTTTATCCTAAGCCCACTGGGAAGCTGCCAAAAGATTTTAAGTAAGGCAGTGACCCAATCAGATTTAAATTAGATTATATGGCTATGCAAAAAATAAAGATCATTAATCCATATTGAATATGTATTGATGAGTTTACATGTCTATCCTTCAGACAGCTTGATGGCATTTTAAAGAGATCCTTATAGAGGTAAACTTGAACCCAAACAGATCTGGGTAGGAACTTTAAATATTGTAATAAGCTGTTGAGAAAAAACAAGTTGGGTCAGGAGATTATTGAGCAGCCCATCGATTAAGTCAGGGAATGAAGTCAGATTCTACGTAGTAAGCCTGTAAAATATGGTTTTCATTAAACTATTAAGATGTCAATGAAGAACAAAATGTTGTTTTAGTGTGAATACTAAATCCCTTTTATTTCTTTGATAAGCATTTCAAGGCCTAGCAATATTAAATGACTTTCCCAAGGTCACAGAGAACTTTCATAGCAGTTCATCCAGGGTAAATTGCTTTTAAAAAAAAAGCAAAGTGGGCAAATTAATTTAAAACTCAAATTGGAAGATGCGGACATGCTAATGACTTCTCATTCTTTTGTTTTCACTGCTGAAACATTATGGAACACTTATGTCCATACAGCCTTTAAAATCCTGCTGTTCTCCAGGCACAGTTCATAAATCGCAGTCAGTAGTCTCGTCTGCAGTATCTTCCTCACTGTTGTGTTTTGAGTCTTCTCAAATAGGTGCTCAGAAGGAAAGCTGCTCAGTGTGATCCTTTCCTCTCCCTCATCTTTGGCTCATTTCCCTCCCTCTTTAGCATGGCCACACACACACGTAATTCAGTCAGCAAATGTTTATTGAGTATCAACTATACACCAGAGAGTCTGATAAGAGACAAAGATTTTTTAAAACTTCAGTCCTTATTCTCCAAAAATACAGTGGCATGAGAGCAACTGGCAGGTAAGTGATTCGAAGAAAACAGGGTCGCAGCTTCTCTAAAGAGCTGGACACGGAATGTCATGGAGCAAGACAAATATCACGTCTAAGTCTGCCATAGAAGCGGCTGCACAAAAATGACGAAAGTGGCTAGTTCGGATGGACTTGGAAGAGTTTGCCAGGCAGACAGAGAAGGAGTATTTCAGGCAAACAAAACTTCATGAAGAAACAGCCACTTCAGATGGTGTGGCAGCTACAGCATGGGGTAGTGTTGGGGAACTAAGACGTGATTAGACTACAGAAGTAACCGGGACATGGATTCTAGAGGAAATCTTATACCGTTATAAGGCTTTGAATAAGATGTAAGGGAAGATATAGGGAAACTGATACGATTTGACTCTTTGATACAATTAGGAAATATTATATTCCTAGCTTAGTTATTAAACAGTTTACATATTTCTGGGAATGTGTTCATTGAGTTCACCAACTAGATTGGCATTCACTCTGAATTGTCATTGTCCAGAATTAGTAAGACAACCACTTTTAAATTTATTCTGGCCCACACTAGATCACCCAGGTGGCTCAGTGGTAAAGAATCCACCTGCCAAACAGAAGACTCGGGTTTGATCCCTGGGTCAGAAGAAGGAAATGACAACCCACACCAGTGTCCTTGCCTGGGAAATCCCATGGGCAAAGGAGCCTAGAGGGCTACAATATATGGGATCACAGACAGTCAGACACAACTTAGTGACTAAACAACACTAGGTTCAATGCATAAAATATCCAACATATAATAACTTGATATTATCCTGCAAGGTTACATTATTTCTTCAGCATTATCAAATGGTACTAAGGTAAACTGAAAGAATTGTCCAATTCACTTGCCAGGGAAGAATTTGCATGAAAAAATATGTCAATTAGACAAAATATCATTGTGTGTCTGTTTAGGGCATGTAGACAAACAGTGCGTATGGTTAGGCTCTTCAAAAAAAATGATAATATTTAAGTATGAGCTTTTTTTTTTTTAAGGAATATCATGATTAGCAATAGTACGCCTTAAACAAAATAGCATTGAAGATGTAGATCTCTCAACTATTAGAATCAGAATAATCTATGAGTCGAAAAATTGCTACCTTGAACACAGTTGACAGAGTTAGAGCTCATTTTTGAGAAAGAAGGATCTTTAAATAACTTCAAATGCATTAGGTAAAATAGCAGTGATATATACTGAAGCATTCAGGGAATGGCATTTTGAATAAATATTTTAAGATATTTTTCAAATGAAAGAGTATTTACTGAACATTTCTTGAATATAATACTCATAAATTGTTCAGCTATTGTCATATGATTTTCAAATGTGTACATACGTATATTAGAGTTTTACTGTAGTGATATAGTATACCTCTTCTGATAGTCTCATTATCTCTTTGATAATTCTAAGAGACTTGATGTGGCTTATGTAATTTTTTTCAATTTATTTTTAGTCTAAGCAACACTGCCTCTACCAAAGTGAGTAAGTACTGAATTTCCCCAGACATGACAACAAATATACACATATTTATGTCTTTCAATGACATTCAAGACTTAGATAATCTCAAACACTAGCCAGAGAGGTTTTCTTCTGTCCAGTGTAACCAAAACACAAGAGAAAGCAGTTAATTTTAAAATATATTTTATTGTGTTTTTCCTAGATCAAGCTTGTAAATTAAGCTTTTTTGAAGTGACATGAATGAATAGGGAATTAAATTATTTAATTGGACAAAACATCTGTGACTTATACAGAATATTATTCTTTCATTTAAAATTTTTGACATTAAAATGCTGTTGAAAATTGATATATTAGACCTGCACACACATTGTATGATTACAATCAGATGATACAGATGCAACAAAATTAACTTTGTCTTTTTATGTCCATACCTCTTTTACCCTTCCTATCTCCACCCTTGCTTTACATTGTTTGTGCTTGTAATCATGAAAAGTATAGTCTTTAGAAATCAATATTATTTGAAAGCTAAGCTCTATATATGATTCTTCAAAGGATATGTTAAAATTTACCTCTGGATTGAGCAAAATAAGGATTTTTTTTTTCTTAGATTACATGGAGTTGACATACCTCAAATTAAATTTTCTTAGCTGTGCTTTGCTATGATGCCATCTGCCTATACCAAGTCACCCAAAATGAAACATTTCAGTGAAACTCATCATTGTTCATGTAGGACCTTATCGTGTGATTAACACATTGTCTCCTTTGTAAAGACTCATCTGGTATCAACATAAATAGTAGCTGAACTTCCTCAGAGTTCCCAGTATTTTTTTCTCCATTATGTATCTTGCAAATTATGTAACTGAACAAATTTTCTTTTTCCCATTATAAAACCTGGAGCCAGCCTTGAATATCTAAATACTTACTATTTTTTTCTATTTGTTGTACAGTCTATGCATTTTCACACATGTCTAGATTTTTGTGACCAACAGCGCAATCATCATACAGAACAATTATACCTTTTCTCTACCTAAACAGTGGCAACCTCTGTTGTTTTCCACCACTATTTTTGTCTTTTCTAAAATGTCATTTGAAAGTAAAAGTGTTAGTCTCTCTGCTGCTGCTGCTAAGTCGCGCCAGTCGGGTCCGACTCTGTGCGACCCCATAGACGGAAGCCCACCGGGCTCCTCTGTCCCTGGGATTCTCCAGGCAAGAACATTGGGTTGGGTTGCCATCTCCTTCTCCAAAGCATGAAAGTGAAAAATGAAAGTGAAGTCGCTCAGTTGTGTCTGACTCTCAGCGGCCCCATGGACTGTAGCCCACCAGGCTCCTCCGTCCATGGGATTTCCCAGGCAAGAGTACTGGAGTGGGGTGCCATTGCCCTCTCCGGTTAGTCGCTCAGTGGTGTCCAGTTTTTTGCAATCCCATAGACTGTAGCTGACCAGGCTCCTCTGTCCATGAAATTCTCCAGGCAAGAATACTTGAGTGGGTAGCCATTCCCTTCTCCAGGGATTGAACCCAGTTCTCCGGCACTGTAGGTGAATTCTTTATTGTCCAAGCCACCAGGGAAGTCATGGAGTCATACAGGATGTTATCTTTTGAAACTGGCTTCTTTCAGCCAGCATAGCATTGTTTGTCAGATTTATTTAAGGTATTACACATGTCAACATCGTGTTTCATGTTATTGCTCAGTAATATTCCATGGATGGGTATATCAATTTGTACACTCATCCATTAGAAGACTTTGGATGGTTTTCAGTTTGGGACACTAACATAAGAGAATCACTATCAGTTTCATCCATAGGCGTTTATGTCAACATAAGGTATAATTTCTACAGATAAATATCAGCAGTGATATTGCCTATTCATATACCTACTGTAGATATATGTTTAACTTCACAAGAAATGGCTATGCTGTTTTTCAGAGTGGATATACCATTTTGCATTCCCACCAGCAATATGTGAGAGTTCCATTTGCATTACAGTCTCACCAGCACTCAGTATTGTATTCTTAGTTAAGCCATTTTAATAGATGGGTGGTAATATCTCACTGAAATTTTAATCTGAATTTCCCTAAAGGCTAAGAATATTGTACAGCTTTTCAAGCACATATATTCTTTGGTCATTTTAACTCTTATTACATGTCCACTTTTTCTTTTCTTTTTTTTTTTGTGTGTGTGGCCTCTTTTAAATTTATGATATCATGCTGCTTTTCCTCTGTTATTAAAGAAACTTAAGACATTTCTGGAACAAGTGTGAGTAAAAATGCATAAGTTAAATTAAATACAAAATAAAGTCACATAAATGTAGCATTTCTACAAATTCCAGTGTTAGTTTTTTTAGTATTTTAGTCTTATCCTGGAATGTGTCTTGTGGTCTAGGAAACATATAGAGAATTGTATTTTTCTCTTCTCATTTCGAATTCGGTTATTTTCTAAGCTCTGGAATGAAATCTAGAAGAAAAAAAAAAAAACACGGTAAATCATTGAAAGCAGACAAAATAATACTTTCAACAAAGAATTCCATGGAATTGTTCTTTTGAAATGTTATTGCATTGTCTTTGTGTGTATTTGGCTCTGCCAATTGCATTCTGCAATTCCTGTCTTCTGCCAGCTCTGGAGAGATACAGAGCCAAATAACTGTGGGTTTTTTGATCTAGTTGTCACCAAAAAGTTTGACAAAAGTCCCTTAAGCATTAGGACGCTAAAAAAAATTTACAGCAAAATCAGAAAAAGCTTGAAGTTTAACTGAATTGGTTCTGCATTAAACCGATGGTTTAGGCTCATTAAAAGCACAAATCTTGTTGCAATTTCAAATGATGTGATTCATGCTCTGGATAGCTGCCATAAAAGTTTAGGTTAAATATGATAGTCCCAATTAACTTTTCATTTTAAATTGTGCATGTAAATAAAACGCACAGCTGAGAGCAAAACTCAACTACTACATCGCTTAAACAAAAATGCCCCATCACCTTTCCCTGAAGAAGTTAGGGCAAATGCTCTGCCAGTTTGTAATGGGAGATCACTGTGCTTGGAGCACTTCGAATGAAATTCTTGCCTGCTAAGTCTATGAACCTAAGCCCTAAAATCAAGAGGAATTAGTAAAGGCTTCAGAATGGTCTGTGTGTATTTTTTAAGCTTCTCCAGGGGATTAGGACTCTCTGGTTTTGGAGGACTGAGTGACTTTCTGACCCTGTTGGTCTTCTTCTCTCCAAAATGGTTAATGAAGGTTTACCTTGAGGCCAGTCTGTGGTTTAGCAGAATTTCAAAAGCACAAGACTTTACATCTCTTTCACTTTGTTGCTATACTTCTTTAAGAGAGAAGGAAGGGCATTAAGGGCAGTGGAAGAAAAAGAAAGAAAAGAGAGGGAGGGGGACGGAAGAAAGAAAAGGGAAGGAGGGAGGGAGAAAGAAGTTTTGGGAACACAATAAAGCCTCAACACATATTCGTGGAGTAAATGTATGAATATAAAGTACTTGAAGATCTTACAGTGTAAATGGATTCAGTCAATGCATCAATAATGAATACTATCTTTCTTCTACATAAGGTGTGAATGGTGCTGGAGAACAAGTAGATATGGAAAGGACTGCTTCTGAATGTAAGGCAAAGATTCTGGAAAAGATGTCCAGTAGTTTTCTCAAGAGGACACTAAGATACAAAGATGCAAGATTTGCCTAGAGCTGGCCCAGTTTCAACTTTATCTAATCATCATTAATTGTTTGAGGTGATATAGCCTGTTCATAAGCTAGGTTCCAAGGGCAAATTTCTAGGATTGAAATCCTGTCACCAATTACTAACTATCTGTCCTTAAGCTTTACCATCCCTGTGCCTGTTTCTTCATCTGTTCAATCAAGATAATAGTGGAACCTATCTAATAGTGTTGTTATAAGAGCTAATGTAAATAAAAACAGTTCAGTAAGCATGCGTGCACATGTGCTAAGTCACTTCAGTTTTGTCCAACTCTTTGCAACCCCATGAACTGTCCCCAGATTCCTCTGTCCATGGGATTCTCCAGGCAAGAATACTGGAGTGGGTTGCCACACCCTCCTCCAGGGGATCTTTCAGATACAGGGATCAAATTCATGTCTCTTACATCTCCTGCATTGGTAGGAGGGTTCTTTACCACTAGCACCCCCGGGGAAGCCCCTCAGTAAGCACACTGCTAAGTCACTTCAGTCGTGTCCGACTCTGTACAACCCCATAGACGGCAGCCCACCAGGCTCCCCTGTCCCTGGGATTCTCCAGGCAAGAACACTGGAGTGGGTTGCCATTTCCTTCTCCAATGCATGAAAGCAAAAAGTGAAAGTGAAGTCGCTCAGCCATGTCCGACCCTCAGCGAGCCCATGGATTGCAGCCTTCCAGGCTCCTCCGTCCATGGGATTTTCCAGACAAGAGTACTGGAGTGGGGTGCCATTGCCTTCTCCATCCGTAAGCATAGTGAATCCTTAATATGTCAGTTCTTATTATTTAGTAAAACTAAGTGATGAAAGGTTTATCAACCTATTGTCCATAAAGAAAGAGTGTGGTTATCTTCTTTGTGATTATAGGCTTTCAAAATTAGTCTCCTATCAGTTTAAGCACTTTTTCCCTTGATATACAAAGGTTTCCCAAGACAAGTTAAATGTAAAATCCTAAAACTGCAGAGCTAAGAAATACACAAAGAAAGAAATTATTCTTAAGGTATCAAAAGAGGCAATCCTTACAGCCCCTGTTGGTGACCTGCAGCTTGTTGAATAAAGCCAACTCCCACACACAGGGGTAAGCAACTTGCTGTGTCTCAAGTCTGGAACATGACTGTCAATTATTTATTGCCTGTATTGCCTAATGGCTCATTGAGAAGACAACCATTTTCAGTCAGTAAAGTTATACTGACTGCATTCCGGGGAGAGGGGGGGTGGGCGGTGGCAGAGGGGAATGTTGTTTGAGTCAAAATTTAGACTTGATACCTAAAGTTAATGTTCTTAAGAATGTAAAAATTATTGGTGATGATAAGAAATCAAAATCCTATTTTTATATTTTAGTTTTAACCCAAAGAGAGAAAACCCCAACAGAGTTGGCAGAAAAGGCAATTGAAAAGGATTCAACTCTCCCAAATATTCATCAACATAGAAATGGTTTTGAACACAAGTGATGATGAAATCCCACATACATGGATTACAAATCGTTGAGGAGGTTTTGTCCATGTAGAATGAGAAAGACTAAATGGTTCTAAAAGGGCTGTGCTATAGAGAACACTAAAAATTCCTAATGTATTACTTACTAACAAGTTTTCAATATTAATCAGTTTATTTCTTTTAACAAGATCATCTGTGAATCAATCAACAGTGAGTACCAAAGGCAAAAGACAAATCAGCCCATTGACTGCTGCAAGAGCTTTCAAAAATACCTACTGATCAATAGTGATCATTGGTGCAGCCAACTTTCATTTCTTTAGGGATTTTCTACACCACAGATTCTTTCTGGAATCGGTCTCATCATGCACCATCCCTCTGGATCTTCAGGAACCTCATTAATGGCTGTCCTGTGCTCCCTGTCTACTTTCAATTTCTTCTAGTAATAGAAAATACTTCATAATGGAAGATTTAATTAACTGGGTTTCCAAAAAGCTATTTACAGTGAACTGGGAACATTAGCTTTAATTTTTATTGTTCAAGAATGAAGATACCCTTTTTACAACAGATTAAATGCAGCAGGAAAACATTTTAACCACACTAAAGCATGGGAACCCACTGGCAAAAGCTGGGTTTGTCAATTGAGCCGGTGAGAATACAAAGGCTAGGACAGTCTGATTTCAGGAGAAAGGCATTGTTTGAAGCTTCTAGTCCTCTCCTGAACTTTCTTTGGGTGACTCTTAACAGGTTTCATTCATATCTATAGGAGCTCTAACCTGGATGAGGGTCCACTTTCCACAACTGGAAGGAAAGCATTATCATAAAGTGTGCAAGATGAGAGAGTCCTTTCCTTCCCTCTGGCCCACACAATAGAATCTTGAATATTTTTTTAAAAAAATATATAAAAATCTTTTCTAGACTTAGAAATGTATCTTTTATGGCTAGGTCCTATTTTCCAGAAATACGTCACTGGGCCACGTCAAAGAGGGGGAAGAAAAGTCAGTGTGACCTTGACAAAACAGAAAAGACTCAGAATCAATCAGCTAAATATTTGTACAAAATTTTTTTCGACAACATTTATTAACTTATAACCTTTGAGCTTGTTCTGTATAAGTTTATTATACACATGATTTGGTTGGCTGTTATTTACTCGACAAACTGATGGAACCACTCATTGATTGAGTCGTTCCAATCCCACACAAACACATTTATTTGGGGCGTACATCCCCTTTGTTTAAAGTGTGTCTTAAAACTTTATGGCAATTAAGTGCTGAATATTACACACTAGCCATTTCTTAAAGTGAATATCTTTCAGTTTTACCTTTTTCTCTCATTTACCAAATGAAATTAGACTACATTACAGACTAGTACCTTGAGAATTGCATTTATTAGATCAGAGCCAATTTGAGCTATAGAGGCAAATGTACCCAGAAGCGCTAAATGCCCTGTGAAAAAGCAGAAAGGTAGCTTGAAGGTTTATAGTACCATGTAGCCTTTTCTCTGCAAAAGACCTGGGTGCAATACTTTGCTTTTAGCCTAAGTAAAGCTGACATTCATGACTGTATCATGACTTGTGTCACAAAAGCCACATTGTTGGTTGACGACAAATGTGGAAGCTGAACAAAGAATGGTAGCTATATATTACAAATTTCTGTAAAAGTGGAAATCATGAATGTTGATTGGTTTCTGACTCACTTTGCACAAACTAGGGACAGAAACATATTTGTCAGACCTCTAAAACTTACTCTTCAGTAAAAATGGAATAAGTTTCAAGTATATTATCCAAAAAGACTTGATACAGTTCACAAGAACCAAGCTTCAAAGACAAAAACAAATGGCAAATTCGTTTTTTTTCAGAAAGGTTTAAATATTGTAGTTTCTACTATGGTTGGACCTCTGAAACAACTGATTTAAGAGCTAACTTTTGTAGGAGTTTACTGCTCCCCCCAAATAATTCATTACCAATGGTTATCCGGCCTTTGCAGTTATTCAGGTTTGAAAGTGCTTCGTTTGGTGCGCTTGCATTGTTTAAATAAATCTGGAAACACTAACCCTGTCATGTCCAGGGGTCGAGTGTGGGAATGAATCTGTAGACACAGAGGGTAAAATACTTCAAGGCGTATCCCTAAGAGATTTCCAGCTGGACAATCAGAATTTATTTTCCAAGAGGAGGGTGTCCCCATGCAAGTGAGCCCTATGGTGTGTTTTAAGGTCTTCTTAACCTGTCTCGGCAAACTGCATAAATCACAGCAGTAAAGTCTTCCTATTCATCGTGTTAGGGCTAGGGAAAGCTGACCAGCTTTCGACCTCGTATTCTGAGCCTCAACTGACCCTAACTTAGAAGTTCAAGCGGTCAATTGCAGGTCACTGAGGGCAGTCTCTGAGTCTTTTTAATTCCACTTGGGCTGCAAGGTTAAACTGCCACAATACAGGTACTTTCCTAGGTTTTTCTGGAAGTGCTGCTCAGGGAGTGCACCCCTAGATGACCAAAGGAGGAGGGGAAAAGAGGAGAAAGTAAAAACCAACTTTAAGCCATGTCCTCCCTACCAACACCACTTTAGCATATACCAAGGCAGTCGTTTATCAGTGTAATGGATCTACAGACAGCCTCCAACAATTGTCAAACATTCTTTTAGAAGCCATTAGTTTTTCAACTAATATATATCTGTTTTGTGCATTTGTTGAACCCCTCACTTGTCACTGAGAACGGCCTGTTAAACTAAGCAGAGGCCTGATCAGTTTTCAGTGCGGCGGAGGCTCAGGGTTCACCTGGGTCACCCGCAAGATTTATGAGGCCCAGAGCCAGTATCTGATTGGGACTGTTAGTGCTAAAGAAAGCTGACACTTCCTCCCCTTCCCTCCTCCTCAAGCTCAACACACAAAGTCCGGTGACTTAACTTGTACATTCCCACTGGCTGCCAAAGAGGCAGCAAAATTGATGACCTGTACAGACACCAAAGTGGACATCAATAAAAAAAGATGGATGTGAGCGAGTGGAGTGACATGCCTCATTGCTGAGGGGACTGGGGAGGGGAGAGAAAAGGTTAAAAAAACACTGGAAAGTTATTTATATAAGCTTCAAGGACAAGGATTTTGTCACTACTTGCCTAAGGATTTGCGCTTAAAATATTCTTTTCTCTGGCTTCTATCCTTCCCCAGTTGGCAAAAAGTCTACAGACCTCTGGTTGCTACTATTTATTTTTATTTATTGCTTTAAGTTAAGAAATTTTTACTTATCAATTTTGGTCACAAAAAAAACTGACACCACCCTATGGATTGAAAATCTGAAATATATGCAAGAAAAATGTGGTAATATTTTCAAAAAGAGTCAGGATTAATTAAGCATTCTCTTTGTGCTTCTTAATTAATAAGAATGTGCTCAAAGCTAAGCAGATTACATTGTCTACAAACTGGTAGATATAAATGCTTTGAAACAATATGTTCGTTTTGAAGCATCTCCCATGGAACTGCCCTTGAAACACTAGAAATTATATTCTGGAAGTTGGAATTCATGGAATAATTTGCAAATGATAGATGAATAAAAGTAACTGGATTAGACATTAAAATAGAAAACATACTCCATATACTAAAGTGCTTGTGAGAAAAGTTATTTGTTTCCTTAACCAGCATTTCAAAATAGACCTGAAAAAAGGCAAGTAAAATGAAGCAAAGAATAATGTTCAGTGTTTCTTCTCTTTCATTCTTGATGTGTTTATTTGCCCTCTGGGAGGTTTTCTGCCTGCTTATAAATTATGTAAATGATACCCAAATCTAAAATGTGATCAGGGAGGTAGGGAGTGATTATGTACTCAGCCCTATCAAATGGGCTGAAGAAATGGCTGACTCCCTTGATCACAACATTTATCAATGATAGTTCTGTACTAATTCTGCCTTAATTTTGATGTTCTCTTCAATCAACATGGTCCAACGGTCTACTATCTTATAGCAGAAGAACACTGAAAAAATATGGACTTCATTTTTAATAATTTCAGGTATTCTTATGTGAAGATGAACCCTTCTTAGGTTCAAAATTAAGACAGTAAAGAATTAATGTTGTCATATTGTCCTTACAGTCCACAGTTGAAAGTCTCTCATTACTCTCCCAGTGGCCAAATAGGCTTGGCACTAATATCACAACAGACATTGCGACAAAGTGGAGGGTGGAAGTCCTTATCTCTGGTGATTTGTTTCCTAGCTCAAAATAGCAGCCCATCTAGAATCAAAAACCCTAAGAGAGGGTGTCTCTTCTGCGCAGCTCCTGATCCAATCTATCTTTCAATGCACTGCTTTTTCCATTATTTACACAGCAACTCCTAAGTGCAAAGGTTTACTGTTAAGGAGAGAGTTGTATCATCCAAGTTTGGTTAGTTGCCAATTTCATACTAAAAATACCACTAAATAATCTATCAGAGGAGGCTTCTCCCAACTCAGCTTTGTCTGATACCATCTTAATTTTAGAAGTGGTACCCAATCAGTCTCTCCAGGTTCCCCAGGTAAGACGCTGCATCTTCACCCTTGGGATTCTTACAGACTTCTGACATACCACTGACTTTTCTCCAGGCTCGACAAGCTATCTCTTATTTCTGTAAAGAGAGCAAAGGCTCCATGAGGACTTCAGCAAGATCAGGGGGAAGGATTGCGTAGGCCGTCTCAAGCTCAACTTATGAGCTAAAGTAACTATAAGCAGAAAAATGACAAGAGTTTAAAAAATCCCTGACCAATGCATGTTCAGAAAGGTTTTAAGAGTTTTAGTGTGAGATACTTATTTTTATTTCCTTTAACATCAAGTGTGTTTTTGTTTGTTTGTTATTATTACAGTAATAAACTACTTTGATTTTTTTCCTTCCCTCTTTAATGAGGACTTGACAGAGTTATGAGATTTACCTAGCCTAGTGAGTGGATGGCATCAAGTAGATATTTAATACATTTTAATTGATTTACCCAGTTTTCTCTGATCTTCTCTGCAGCTGGGCCATCATCTGCCTGGGGTATAGACTTTTAGGGGACCTTAGTTAAATTAAACAGCTCAACATTTTGACTGTAGTTTGAGAAGTTAATAAAGAAGTTTCAGGTAACAACCCTCACTTTCTCCAGAATGTCAGAGAAAATCTCTGGAACATCTATCTTAGATCTTAATGCCTGTTCATTTTCATTTAGATGCACAAGTATCATTGGAGACTTTGTCAATAGATGGTTAAGAAATTGTGCTTACATTCTCCATAAGAAAGTGAAAGTGTTAGTCACTCAATCATGTCCAACTCTGTGACCCCCATGGACTGTAGCCCACCAGGCTGCTCTGTCCATGGGCTTCTCCGGGCAAGAATACTGGAATGGGTCGTCATTCCCTTCTGTAGGGGATCTTCTCGACCCAGATCTCCTGCACTGCAGGCAGATTCTTTACCATCTGAGATACCAGGGAAGCCCCCTACATTCTCTAGTAACACAATCCATAAAGTCTTCCAAAGAGGCGACTGGGGAGTCTAAAGATGATACTTCCAAGGGGTTGTGTCATCTGTTTGAGAGAGAATTTGAGTCCCTAGAGGGTTAAAAGTAACTCTGGCTCTTCAAGGACCAACTCTGGATCCCCTATCCACCAGAACACTTCTGATCTCTTCCTAGTAAACTAACAACAGGGATTTCCCCATTAACATCAGGCACAATAGTTGAAAATGTCCTCAGGCGGCTCAGGATTGATGTCTAGGGTACTCTTTTCTAGGTAGTCAGATGTACATCTTCTCTGGGACCCCTTCACTGAAAAAGTCCCAAGGAGACACCCTTCATATTAATCAGAGTACAATGAAAGTGTTCTTAAATTCTTAATTCAGAGTCTATAATATATGAGAAGATTCTCAGACCATAGATGTCAAGGGAAAGCGCCTTCTTCCAGCCTCATGAGATTGTGAGAAGTGACATTCCAGAGTTTCTCCAGCTTAAGGCAAATAATTGATTCGATCTCACTTGATCTGAAAGAAACAGCTTGGCAAAGTCTCCTTAGTTTCTTTTTATGCAATATAAAGTTGTCCTGGAATTTAAAATCATATTGTTAATCTAAAAATCATGGACTTGACCCAAAACTAAAGGCACCTGGGATATATAACAAAGTCATTAAAAATTACTTCACAATACCTATGGCTGATTCATGTTGAGGAGTGACAAAACAGAACACATTTCTGTAAGCAACTATCCTCCAATTAAAAACCAAATAAATATTTAAAAATTACTTCACAGATAAACACAAAAGTTTCCCAGTTCTCAGATTGTTTTTACTAAAGAGTAAAAGATTGTTTTTAGCAAAAATTGTTTTTACTTTACTTTAGTAAAGATTGTTTTTACTAAAGTGTGTGTTTCAGTCGTTCAGTTGTGTTTGATTCTTGGCCACCCCATGGACTGTAACCCACCAGGCTCCTCTGCCCATGGGATTCTCCAGGCAAGAACACTGCAGTGGGTTGCCATTTCCTTCTCCAGGGCATCTTCCCAGCCCATGGATTGAACCCAGGTCTACCACATTGCAGGCAGATTGTTTGCATTCGAGCCATCAGGGAAGTCCTCTTTTTACTAACAATTCTCTCCTTTTGAGAGAGAGAAAATCATGGTAAAATGATTGAAATCATATCCCTTTCTCCTTTGTTGATATTTGTCATTTTTCAGTTTAAAAATCAAATGTAATAATAATTATGATAAATTCTAGAAATAGTACTAAGAATTAAATTCTAGAATCAGCCATTGTTGATAGTTTAGTGGAATGACAGCCCGGTGAATTCAATTCTCTTGAATTTATTAATTAATGTAGTTGTTTCAACTGAAAGATTGAATTGTGAAGCTAATATCTCCACCTAAATCTCTATTTTATATGTAAGGAACACCCACGTACTTCATATTTTCCTTTCTGAAGACAGAGCACAAAATTACCAGATAACAATACAGCATCAGATATCCTATCCAGGTGTCTCCCCACAAGACCAAAGTGATCCAGACATCTTGATGATTTAGTATATACACTACACCACCCAGAAGTTCTCTCACAATTAAAAAAAAGGGGGCAGGGAGAATCCTCTGTCAAGCTGTTTTATTCAGAAGATACGATGTTGTCCATCTTTAGCCACTGCCAAATAGAGCATTGTCAGGAGGGACAAGCAGAGGATGTTCTTGAAGATTTCTGTGTTTCAAATATTTGTTTACTCCTACCAGGCAAACTCATACTAGACACGGGCCTAATTTCTAGGGATGAGGCATTCCTGTCACATAAGAACAATTCACAGGGACCATGTGTCTAGTCCTTAACAGCAAGGGACCATTTGTCATACTCTCACAGCAAGATGGTCTTTTGCCACAATGATTAAAAATATTATTTCCACTCAAAGCATGTCTCAATAAAACAAGCATGTGCTTTCAAAATTTCTTCTTCAGCTATTTGAAGGATATTCGGTATTTAGTCTACCAAGTAAACTATTTATTTGGCAAAATTACCGTTTTTCTAAGAAAAATATTTTCCAAAGTAGATGCAATTGAAGATAGTCTGTCTCTTTTAAATGGAAATAGGACCTCAGTTATTTTAAAAGATAAACTACTATTGTTTATTATTATTATTATCATTATTTTTACTTTTGTAGGAAGGAAAAGGAAAAGGAGAACGATGAGACCAAGGAGGGTAAAAAAGGAGAGAAATTTTGCCCAGAATTATAAAGGATTTTCACCAGTAGTTCCATTGTCATATGCATCTTATCTCTTTCTGAGACTCTTCAGTTCATTGAAACCATCTACTAATAATTTTGGACAAATAGTACAACCAAAGTGAAAAATGGCAGTTATGTGGTTAATTTAATTAAAGGGCTACCTGCACTGATCCAGTAAAGAAATGCATACATAATTAGAATAAAAGTGTCCCCCTCTGTTCACATAATCCAAGCAACCATCTTCCTAAATGTAACATTAAGAGCCCCTCATAAGCATTAAAACCCCTGGTGGTTAAACTGCCTTCTTTGCCATGCTGGCCTCCAATTTGCATTTTTCCCCCAGACATAGTCAACATTCCACAGCACAGAAATATTTTTTTAAGTATTACTTTCTACTGCTTATTCTATTCTGCTGCGATTAAAGAAAAAAATCTATATTGCAAGCTGTGGGTAATACTTTGTATTGTCTATTCCCAGGGTAACTTTTTAGACTATGTTGTGGCTCTCGATTGTGCCAATATCCATTCAACAAATAAACACTTCAATAAAACGGCAAGTCTGCATATTAGATGAGAAAAAGATATGTAACAAAAAGCACAGATTCTAAAAAAAAAAGTCCGCAGTGCAAATTGGAGAATGGGATTTTTGCCTCCTATTCCAGAGGACTGCTTCTGTCACCAAGTTTTCTCTCATTTCCTGGATTGTTTTTTCTATTAAGATCTGCCAGGGAAATAAAAGCAAAAGGTAGGGCAAAACTTGCTGGAGATGACAGATAGCTCTTTGATGACTTAGAAAGGCAGCATCCCAAGTTTTACTTTTTGGAACACAGAAGGAAAGTACTGAGCAATGCTACAGATTTTATCTATTTTAAAAGCATGCCCATTTTGCTTATTTGTGGAAATCTCATTTGACAATTATGATTACTGACACATTTCTAAGGAGCATGCCTATTTATCTTGAGAAGATCAGGCAAATGCAAATCCCAGTTCTTTTCTCCTTTCTAAATTATTATTAAGAATTAATATTCTTAAAATGAAGCTTCTGGTCAGCATAAGGGAAAATTTGCTACTAAGTGTGAACTAGTTGTCATGTGTTTTCTTCAGCTAAAGCAAATTTCCATTAAAAATAAAGAGCCTTAAGTTGGCTGTTCTATGGCAGCTATTCTATGAAATATTTCTTATGAAAAATTAAAGTGTAATCAAATTAAACCTCCCTGAAATTACAGGTTTAAAAAAAAAAAAAACCTGTTCATCCCTTCTACAGATAACATCACTCTAAGATTTTTAATGATACACATTTATTAAAAAAAAAAATCACCAAAAAGTCCAATACTAACCATAATCAAAACACTGGTGATTATTTTGTTTTCCCCAGCTTCTCAGTTATCTCTTCAATCTTATTTATGGTTAATTTTGGTCATTAGTTGTTTTTGAGTGTTAAGCAATCAGATATTATTTTGTGGTTTCTGGTCCACACGATATGTAACAAAGTAGTCACATATTTGTTCTACTAAAAATTTGAAACTTCCTATTTAGGATTCATATCCTTTTACTGGATGGTTTCTATAAGAAGGCTTGTCATGAAAATTGCATACTAGATAAACATTTTACCTATTTTTAAATTAGACGGCACTATTCCAACATAAGGAAAATTGATTATTGTTACCCTAATTTGTTTGAATATATTTTAGAAGGTTGTTTATTAAAAATGTTATTTGAAAACACACTCATATTCTGCTTTTCTTTTTATGCCCTGTGTATTTAGCTGCACATTGTAGAGCTTAAATAGCAAGGTAACCAAATTTTCATATTAAAAACCCTCAGATTCTATTTCTTCATATGCTTTATATTTTTTTTTTCTTCCTCAAATAAGCCAAAAAGTAAAATATTTTCTTTGATATGTATTATCAACATCTCTTTTATCTCCTTCATGTAGTTAATATAGAATTTAAGATTTTACAATCTTTAACAATTTAAAATGTATAATTATTTATCTTCTTCCTAGAGGCATAGAATTCTTCATGGAATCGGTCAAAATCAAACATTTTTTAGAAGCTTCTATATCAGATCTTTCATTACAAGAACTAAACAGCTCCAGTTATATTTTCTTATCCTGCTAAATCGCTTTAGTCGTGTCCGACTCTGCGACCCCATAGACAGCAGCCCACCAGACCATCCCGTCCCCAGGATTCTCCAGGCAAGAACTCTCTAAACTTTTTTACATTACTCAAAAAGCTTAGCATTACGTTTTAAATTGATCTAACTCTCTGTAGTCTGTTTCATCTGAGACAAAGACCAGGAGACTCTCTTTTCCTGTGTCTTTAAACTAGTACATAACTTCTGTTTAAGGGCCTAGTGACAACTGTAATGGATAATTTATGACCTACAGGGCTTCTGGATTAAATAACAGAGGTTCTGTAAACCAACAGGCTTCAGACTTCGGTGAAAGCACTAGTAATTTGTTTATTGCCCTTTCTCAGTTCCTCAATTACAATTGATCTCTGCTAAACAGTCTAGTGCTGCTAATTGTTGGGAAAGGGGGAAAATAGCTTAATCTTTATAGACATCTCCTAGCCTAATGTTAGTCCTTATAATTCAGTGCCATAATCTCACCTAAGTACAGATGAATGGAATCCATACACCTAACTGTAGCTGAGGACTTTTGAAATTAATATATAGTCAACCAAAGTTGAAGGAGTTGTTGTGTTTGGAACAGAAGAAATGGTGACTGATTGTATCTCATATTGAGCCAATGACAGACAGACAAGAGCACTTGATTAGAGCTCTTGTCCTGCCAGTTCATGTATTAGAATTCTACTGATAGGAGTTAATCAGGACTTAATCTCCTTATCTTGTCTAGGGTGTTGACTAACTTTAAGTGCTTAACATAATACAGAACCCCTCCAGGCATTTCCACTTCAAAGCCTGAAGTGCAGTAGTTAGGGGTCTCCTAATCTTATTTTTTTCCCCACTAATAGTGTTGAAAAGAAATACTTGCCATCATGAGCTAAGCATGTCCTAATTTAGTCTGTTTATAACTTCTGAATTGTTTTAGAAAGGTTTGACTTATTCATACTAATCCTTCATTTTAGAAACTGAAAAATACTATACATGTACATGTCTGTAAAGCATGTCCTAATATATACTGTTCAACTTCGATTTATTTTAGAAAGCTTTGACTAATTTATTCTAAGTCTTTATTTTCCTGACCTAACATTTTCAATATTAAATATATATCCACACATACATATATATGCTTTAACAGCATGTGCTTTAAATTCTAGCTTCTCCCTCTAATACGATATATCACTTGAATGTCCAAATGAACAAGGAGTACATTAAAACACAAAGCAAAATCACTCTTCAGGTCTTTCCAATGTTATGCATTACAGGTAAAGTTCAAGGACATATTTTGTAGATCACTCCTTGACTTAGTATTCTACTTTTTCACATTAAAGTTTGTCCTTTAATCCTTCCCACAGCCTAATGAGAAAGAGCATGTATGTTTACTATCTATCTGCTATAAGTTAAAACCCTTGATTTCACTATGATATATCCTCCTAAGGACAATCTACACACAATTTTTTTTGCCAAGATGTCAATATTTGTCACATGAATTGTTTTCATGTCTCCATAACAGATTGCAGTTACTTTCCCTCTTACACTGTTGGTGGGAATGGAAACTAGTACAGCCACAATGGAGAACAGTGCGGAGATTCCTTGAAAAACTGGAAATAGAACTGCCATATGACCCAGTAATCCCACTACTGGGAATACACACTGAGGAGACCAGAATTGAAAGAGACACATGTACCCCAATGTTCATCGCAGCACTGTTTATAATAGCCAGGACATGGAAGCAACCTAGATGTCCATCAGCAGATGAATGGATAAGAAAGCTGAGGTACATATACACAATGGAATATTACTCAGCCATTAAAAAGAATACATTTGAATCAGTTCTAATGAGGTGGATGAAACTGGAGCCTATTATACAGAGTGAAGTAAGCCAGAAAGAAAAACATCAATACAGTATACTAACGCATATATATGGAACTTAGAAAGATGGTAATGATAACCCTGTATGCGAGACAGCAAAAGAGACACAGATGTATAGAACAGTCTTTTGGACTCTGTGGGAGAGAGCGAGGATGGGATGTTATGGGAAAATGGCACTGAAACAGTAAATTATCACATGTGAAATGAATCATCAGTCCAAATTCAATGCATGATACAGGGTGCTCAGGGCTGGTACACTGGGATGACCCAGAGGGATGGGATAAAAGGGAGGTGGGAGGGGGGTTCAGGATGGTGAACACATGCACACCCATGGCGGATTCATGTCAATGTATGGCAAAACCAATACAATATTATAAAGTTAAATAAATAAATGAAAAAAATAATTAAAAAGGAGTATACAGGTATTTGCCAAGTATATGTGTGGCTTCATTCCCTTTGTCCCTGCTCTTGAGTCTTAATGAGTGAAGGGTAGTGGTTTCTCGTTCAGCCAGAAAGCTAAGTAGATTAAGCATTTGCCTTGTAGAATATTCCACCAGCAGATGGATATATGTCTAGATTTAGGGCAAATGGCAGCAAGCTTGATTGTGATTGCAGGTCCATGCTACACTATCTCTACCCTGGCTCTACCGACAACAAAGCTGTTAACTTTAAAAAAAATTTTTAAATGAAGTTAAAATTAACAAAATTGATAACCAAAATAATTAAAACTTCATAAACTAAATATCATGTATATGGAAATGAGGACTTCTATATTTGCCATTTAATAAATTCTTAGTATTTTAATTATTTCAAATGTTCAATAGTCTACTAATTTTTTACGGCAGCATATATACAAAATAGTGCAGAATACCTCTATTTTGTCTAATGTACTTCAACTGGAGGATATTAATCTCAGAGATGAAAAATATTTTGCTATCTGGAAAGATCAGTAAGAAATGTTCAACTCTGTTCAAGTTCATCCTTTATAAAAGAAATTATTTAGAACCAAATAGAAAAATTTTCTCAGTTATTTTATTGTTTCTTTGGTTATTCATTTATACATTTTGCTCAACTCAAAATACTACACTCTGGAGCTCTAGTTTTCCTTTTCTTCTCTGAAATAAGTCTGCCCATTCCTGGTTTTAAATATAAGCATAACATTAAATCTGATGCTAAATATCCAACCATCTATGAAGCAGCTAAATGTGATTGACTTTATGTGATATTCCCATTTAAAATAGAGGCTTGAGACCAACTAAACAGATAAAAGATAAAGTAGACTAAAGCATTATAAATGTTGCCTCAATTTTCATAGAAGGATTTTCAGCAATTTTATTTTTTGAGAATTTCTACAAACATCCATAAACATTATTTTATGGTATTTTACTTTATTCAGGTTATCTGTCATAAATGCTCCTGTACTGTCATACACACAAAATTGTAATAGATATATTAAATATTAAATAGATTATAAATAAACGTAACCCTTTACAATATATATATTAAAGATATTTTAAAGTCTATCTTAATAATGTACTTTAAACAAATATGTAACAGAAAATTTGATTTATGTAAATAATGGTCTAATTTTGGAACTGTGGATAGATAGGATTCTGTAAATTTAAATTTGGAAAGAACATGTATCTCAAAAAACAGGTAATATTGAGCTGAGCAACAATGTTGGCTAAGTAGCATCAAAGCATAAACAGGGAAAAAAGTAAAAGCCTATTATATCTTGACTATGAATTCTTCCTAAAGTAATTCAGGTACTTCCATTTTATTTGAATATTGCTTTTTGTTTCCTCTATTAAGTAGTGCTTAAAAACCACAACTTCAGTCAATCAGTAAACAGGATCATTACTTCTAAGTGTTTCAGATTCTAAATCAAGGATTTCATTTAATTTTCCTAGCAGAATAATGCATATAGATGAGAATGTCAAACTGCAAATAACCTGTATTAGAATAGCATTTACAGTGCTTATGGTAAGCAAGCAACATTATTGACTCAGCTCAGGGATTTAAAATGCTGAAAAACACTAACAGAATAAATTGATTGGAAGAATAGAGAAGTACATTACTGTGTTAAAGATTTGAAACGAAAGTAAAGCACATTATATGATTTTGTAGTTTGGAAGCACATGTGCATATATAGATATACACGTAGATGGATAATGTGGGCATTATTGATTTAAATTCCCTATTGGGATTAAAGAGAGAAAGCCTAGTTTCATTTCAACGGTAATGTTGGCATTCATTATCAATATGATAAAATACAAATTGGTGGCTTTGTAATACAGATTTAATGCCCCAGCTGAACTTTTTTCCATTAGTAGCTAATGGCTATTCCTGTTTACCTTCTATGACTCCAAATGCTCATTCCATCTTCTTTTCTGTGATCATCATGGTTGTACAGGAAATGATTTTGCTAAAAATGAAAATATCCTACTTTATTTTAAAGATGATAGAACTTGCATCTGTAAACATGACTTTAATCTATGCCTTCCATGATGTGTCAGCATTCTTAAAAAGAATCTTGTTCAGAGTTCATAAAATAGAAGTAAAACATTTTATAACTTGGAATAGTTAGTAAGAAAAAGGCTTGTGGAAATTATTAAAGTGAAAGATTTTACCCTCAGAAAGTTCATATTTTTTAACATATATTCATAAAGTGAGCATTTCCTCTCCATTATTAAAAATCTTTTTATCATGATTAACAAATCTATTCATTGAATTGCTTTTCGCTATTCTATATAGCAACAGTTTATTTTTAGGATGGCTTTCAACTACTAAGTTGGATTTATTTTAGAGAAAGAAGAGTACAAAAATTCCTATTAATTTATTTTAATTAAGCCCATTACAATAATCCCCAGGGAGAAAACAATTAAACATGGACTAAGAAACAATAAAAAATCAAGTTCATTTCCTCTTTGCAGTTGAGTTCCCTTAGTCATCTCTTTTTCTCAAAATAAACCCTTTAAGTTTTGTAGATTTTTCAGTGAAATAACATGATTTTAAATGAGGTTATAATACTACTACTTAATATTATTGCACATCTGCATATCAGACAGTGTTCTAAATACTTAATGTACTTGCATAATTTCCCCAAATTTGTGGTATAATATAAAGCTGAGCACTGAAGAATTGATGCTTTTGAACTGTGGTGTTGGAGAAGACTCTTGAGAGTCCCTTGGACTGCAAGGAGATCCAACCAGTCCATTCTGAAGGAGACCAGTCCTGGGTGTTCATTGGAAGGACTGATGTTGAAGCTGAAACTCCAATACTTTGGCCACCTGATGCAAAGAGTTGACTCATTGGAAAAGACCCTGATGCTGGGAGGGACTGGGGGCAGGAGGAGAAGGGGACGACAGAGGATGAGATGGCTGGATGGCATCACCTACTTAATGGACGTGAATTTGAGTGAACTCCAGGAGTTGGTGATGGACAGGGAGGCCTGGCGTGCTGCAATTCATGGGGTCACAAAGAGTCAGACACGACTGAGTGACTGAACTGAACTGATAAAGAAATAACACAGCTAAAAAAACGGACAAAGGATCTGAATAGTCATCTCTTCAAGGATATACAAATTCGCAATAAGAACACAAAATAAGGCCAAGATATTAAAATAAGGTCAAAATAAGGTCAAGCTATCAGGAAAATGCAGATTAAAAAGATAATGAGATACCACTTCACACCACTATTATCATTATAATCAAAAAGACAAATATTAGCAAGTGTTGGCAAGGATGTGAAAAAATCAAAACCCCCATACACTGCTAGTAGGAATGCAAAATGGTGCAACTCCTTTAGAAAACAGTTTGGCATTTCCTTAACGGGTAGAAAACAAAGTTAATGTATGGTCTAACAATTAAACTCCAAATCATATACACAAGATGTTTACACAAAAACTTATACAGATGTTCATAAATAGCCAAACAGTAGAAACAACCCAAATTTCTATCAACTGATGAATAAGTAAAACATAGTATATTCATTTAATAGAACATTATTTAACAATAACAAGGAATTATCTGATGTTGCATGTTATAGCATGGATGAATCTTGTATATATTATGCAAGTGAAAGAAATAGACACACAAAAAAGTGCCATACTGCATGATTTCATTTATATGAAATATCCAGAATAGACAAATCTATTAAAACTGTAAGGTTGTGGTTGCCTAAGATGGCTGAGTTATGGAGAATGGACAGTGACTGCTAATGGGTACGGATTTTCTTCTTCGGGTGTTGAAAACATTCTAAAATTGGTCGTGGTAATGACTGCACAACTTTATGAATTTACTTTAAAACCACTGACTTGTACACCTTGGCTGTAGTGTGAGGGATCTTAATTCCTCAACCAGCAATCAAACACATACTCCCTGTTTTGGGAGCACTGAGTCTTAACCACTGGAATACAGGACCACCAGGGAACCCCTTGACTTGAACACTTTAAATGGGCAAGTTGTATCGTACATGAACTAGATCTCAATAAAGCTGTTTTGAGTGTTTTTTGTTTTTGTTTTTCTTCTCTTCCCTCTCTGCAAAAGACAGCCAGAAAGGTATAGGTAGACAGCCATAAAAGTACTAACTGTCTTGATGAAAGTGAAAGAGGAGAGTGAAAAAGTTGACTTAAAGCTCAACATTCAGAAAACAAAGATCATGGCATCTGGTCCCATCACTTCATGGCAAATAGATGGGGAAACAGAAGAAACAGTGAGAGACTTTATTTTGGGGCGCTCCAAAATCACTGCAGATGGTGATTTTAGTCATGAAATTAAAAGATGCTTACTCCTTGGAAGGAAAGTTATGACCAAACTAACAGCATATTAAAAAGCAGAGATATGACTTTGCCAACAAAGGTACATCTAGTCAAGGCTATGGTTTTTCAAATAGTCATGAATGGATGTGAGAGTTGAAGCATAAAGAAAGCTGAGCACCGAAGAATTGATGCTTTTGAACTGTGGTGTTGGAGAAGACTCTTGAGAGTCCCTTGGACTGCAAGGAGATCCAACCAGTCCATCCTAAAAGAGATCAGTCCTGGGTGTTCATTGGAAGGACTGATGTTGAAGCTGAAACTCCAATACTTTGGCCACCTGATACAAGGAGCTGACTCATTTGGAAAGACCCTGATGCTGGGTAGGAATGAGGGCAGGAGGAGAAGGGGACGACAGAGGATGAGATGGTTGGATGGCATCACTGACTCAATGGACATGAGTTTGGGTGGGCTCCGGGAGTTGGTGTTGGACAGGGAAGCCGGGCGTGCTGCAGCTCTTGGGGTTCCAAAGAGTCAGACATGACTGAGTGACTGAACTGGACTGAACTGAACTGACAAGTATAAATTCCTCAGACAGGTACAGAAAAGTACCTTTCCAAAGTACTTTGGTTAGAAGTACACAACCAAAGTGATAGTAAGTGGTGACTGTGAACTTAACCTATGAAATGTGGCTCCAGAGTTCAAACATACACCCATTAAGCTTATTGACTCAGCTGATGGAAGCTTTGCTCTTCAATGTGAAAACTGATTTTGTTTAAAGAGCCACTCCTAAACCTAGCTCCCAACGAAAGTTTTTTGTATTAACATATGGGTAGTTTTTTCTATGGGGCTTCCCTGGTTGCTCAGATACTAAAAAATCTGCCTGCAATGCAAGAGACCCAGATTCAATGCCTGGGTCAGAACCCCTAAAGAAGGAAATGGCAACCCAACTCCAGTATTCTGGCCTGGAGGATTCCACAGACAGAGAATTCCATGGACAGAGTTCTTTCTATAATAAAAATGGCAGTGAGTCATTTGATTGAACTAAGTCATTTCCAGATATTATATAGTTAATTCAGAATGTCTAGATTCTTAACAAATTAGGACAACTTGCAAAAAACATTGCTAACAACAATTTCTTCACATGTACTTAGAGTTTACATTTTTATTACTTTTACTCTAAAGATTTTAATTATTTTCCAATCATGTTTCTTAGTCTAGAAACAAATAGCAAAAGTCAAAACATATTTGGTATGTTTTCAGGGGTAATTTCTCCTTTTCACTTAGCATTTTGTTAAAGGCTTATGGATATTCAGAATGGATTCATAGAACTTTACAGCTAAGGAAACTAAGAGACATACTAGTAAAACCATACAACTGGAAAAAATGTGACTCAAAGAAGTCCAATAGTTTATACAGTCACTAGATTCTATACAAGTTAAAATAAAGTTATCATTATCAACACCTTCAGAATAATGATAGAAATAGTCAGTACTTATTAGAAATACGTTATCAGCAGGCAGTGAGGGGGTTTAGTTGCTAAATCGTGTCTGACTCTTGCCACCCCATGGACTAGCCCGCCAGGCTCCTCCGTCCCTGGGATTTTCCAGGCAAGAATACTGGAGTGGGTTGCCATTTCCTTCTCCAGGGGATCATCCAGGCCCAGGAAGCAAAGCCGGTTCTCCTGCATTTCATGCAGACTCCTGCATTGCAGGCCGATATATATCTTATTAAATACTCATAGTAACCCTATGTAGTGTACTATTGTTAATTGTGTAAATAAGAAAATTGAAGCCTTGGAAAGTTAAATAACTTGCCTAAGCTCAAAGAGGTGGAACTGGTATTTAAACCAAGCCATTCTGATATGTTCTTAAATACGGTACCAAGACTTAATCATAATCAACTTGGCAATCTCATATTTTTTATTAAAAATAAATATTAGAAGAGCTAACATGTTATCAGAAAAACTGTGACTCAAATTTGAATCATAAAATGAAATTAAATCATAATATAATTTGTTCATATATATTTATTATATTCATTTACCATTATATTCATTAAACTTCTATTTTATGAGATAAAATATAATACAAGTAAAGCATAAAGTAAAATTTATCACCACAAAAAGAATTAATTAGCCAGAATCTAGACTCAAAGAGATATTGTGACAGATTGTAACTCTCAACCCTAAATAGTATATAAAGGCAATAAACCTTTCTCATCCTGCTGCATAAATTAGGCAGATTTATACTGCAGGAATACACTTGCAGTAAACAATGCACAGTTAATTTAATACCTTATTTGAAGTTACTGGTGTGCCTTTTGACAAAGACTTTGTCTCCAAAAATGATGGAATCAAATCCAATCATGTTCAACAAAGTCACAGCTTCAGTAGAAAGCATAAAATTATTGATGTCTTATGAACTGTGTGCAGCTCATGTCAAATGCAGCCTTAGTTAACCAACATTTTCCTTTCCTTATACCTGTCCTAACATCTCTCCTCCCCACACCCCTAAAATGTCCAGTCCTCATTCCCTTGATGTTCAAGCTGGTTTTAGAAAAGGCAGAGGAATCAGAGATCAAATTGCCAACATCTGCTAGATCATCGAAAAAGCAAGAGGCTTCCAGAAAAACATCTATTTCTGCTTTACTGACTATACCAAAAGCCTTTGACTGTGTGGATCACAATAAACTGTGGAAAATTCTGAGAGAGATGGGAATACCAGACCACCTAACCTGCCTCTTGAGAAATCTGTATGCAGGTCAGGAAGCAACAGTTAGAACTGGACATGGAACAACAGACTGGTTCCAAATAGGAAAAGGGGTACATCAAGGCTGTATATTGTCACCCTGCTTATTTAAATTCTATGCAGAGTACATCATGAGAAATGCTGGACTGGAAGAAACACAAGCTGGAATCAAGATTGTTGGGAGAAATATCAATAACCTCAGATATGCAGATGACACCACCCTTATGGCAGAAAGTGAAGAAGAAATAAAAAGCCTCTTGATGAAAGTGAAAGTGGAGAGTGAAAAAGCTGGCTTAAAGCTCAACATTCAGAAAACAAAGATTATGGCATCTGGTCCCATCACTTCATGGCAAATAGATGGGGAAATAGTTTTTGGGGCTCCAAACTCACTGCAAATGGTGACTGTAGCCATGAAATTAAAAGACGTTTACTCCTTGGAAGAAAAATTATGACCAACATAGACAGCATATTAAAAAGCAGAGACATTAGTTTGCCAATAAAGGTCCATCTAGTCAAGGCTATGGTTTTTCCAGTGTCATGTATGGATGTGAGAATTGGACTATAAAGAAAGCTGAGCGCTGAAGAATTGATGCTTTTGAAGTGTGGCGTTGGAGAATACTCTTGAGAGTCCCTTGGACTGCAAGGAGATCCAACCAGTCCATCCTAAAGGAAATCAGTCCAGAATATCCATTGGAAGGACTGATGTTGAAGCTGAAACTCCAATACTTTGGCCACCTGATGTGAAGAGCTGACTCACTGGAAAAGACCCTGATGCTGGGAAAGATTGAAGGCAGGAGGAGAAGGGGACAACAAAGGATGAGATGGTTGGATGGTATCACCAACTCAAAGGACATGAGTTTGAGTAAACTCCAGGAGTTGATGATGGACAGGGAAGCCTGGCGTGCTACAGTCCATGGGGTCACAAAGAGTCGGTCACGACTGAACTGAACTCTTCTTGAGACTCTCTTCATATTCCCAGTCCCTGAAGATAATCATGAACTAGAGTTGCCCTGACTGAATTTCAAAGATAATTAGTTAGGATCAGCATTATTCATGCTATAACTTATGTACTTATATACTAATCATATATTACGATTTTTTTAATTGACTGAACTTATTTTCCCTTTTTTTCCTTTGCAAAAATGACCACGCACTTCCTATGAAGAAAGGTGCTAAACATACTCTTTGTCATCTAAATTTTACCTAGGAAAGTTACATGTGCACACTGGGAATCTTACAGACTTTGATGTACATGACTGAACAAAGGCTAAAAAGAAATGAATTTTCTTTTCTTTTTCATTTCACATCTGTTGTTCAGATACCTCGTGGAGCATGTCCCCTGGGAAATGGACAGGACAGGACCCCTGACCTGTCATCAAGCTGCAGTCCCTTCTGCTTTAAGAACTGATCATGGTTATTAGGGACAGAAAGTCCTGTCCAAAGAAAAAAGGGTTATACTTTAACAGTTATAATATATGAGGCTACCCAGGTGCCCCAGTGGTAAAGAATCTGCCTGACAATGCAGGAGCTGCAGGAGATATGGGTTCAATCCCTGGGTTGGGAAGATCCCTGGAGTAGGAAACAGCAACCCACCTCAGTATTCTTGCCTGGGAAATCCCATGGACAGAGGAGCCTGCTGAGCTGCAGTCACGGGGTCGCAAAGAGATATGACTGAGCATGCATGGATGAAATTATATAATAATATAACATATTAACATATTTTAATAATACAATGGCATTTGTATCATTATTTTTTCCTTCGAGAAATGCAGTCTATTCATTGACATTTGGTTTAAGATTTTTATGTTTATTAACCACAATTCATAATTCTTAGCTTGAGGGCAACAGTTCACTCCTTGAGGAGATTTAAGATATTTGGGCTGCAATATACTTTATTTTTTCATGAGACATTAGAAGCTTTTAGACAGAGGTACTGATGTTCCAAACTGGTTATTTTGAAACAGTGAAGCAGCTTCCAAATCCATGGAATTTCCACTGTATACTTCTAAGTGCTAGTAACCGAACCCTCCCAGTCCATATATTTAAAAGAAAAAAATAAGATGCCTTGTTTGCCCATTTGATCTTCCTTCTCTTTATCCCTAGGACCATTAGGATTTCCATTTGTTTCTTTGGGGATTGAAAAAGTTAATTCTGCTGCCGCAGGCTAGACCGGGGACATGCTCCATGAAGTAGCATCTTAGAGCGTATTGCTCATCGCACGTTATTGCTGCTACTGCAGATGCTCAAAAGAGCCGCACCTTGGGTGTCTCACGTTGTGGTTATAGGCGTTTCTTTGGGATCATTACCCCAGCAGCTAGAGGATCCCTGTCTTCAGATCCTCTAGGGTCCCCCAGTAGACACAATATTGTGTGACCACTGGTGTGAGCCTCCTGTTAATGACAACAGCTCCATCCACAGTACTGATGGGTAGTACCCTCCCTCTAACTCCTGTTCAGGACAAGTCAGGCAGCTAGGATTATACTCAACTGGGTGTTCAGTTCTCCTACCTGCTATTCATCTTTATTTTGCATGGTATGCTTACATATTGTAATTCCTACTCTGAAAAGTTTATGTACTATACAGAATTCAATTATACTAGATTAGGGCTAATTGCCACTCCCAGCCCCCATGTGCCAAAAGAGTGTGCTTAAGAAGCTCAGAAGCTCTTGTAATTTCAATTAGATTTAGACCAAGAAGGATTTGTGCTCCTTCCTAAGAGCAAATTTAGAGAAAAAGAAAAGAGGTATTAAGTCGCTTACCCTTCTAGGAATTGGTAATGCTGATATTTTATTGAAATTGTGTGTTAGTTGCTCAGTCGTGTCCGATTCTTTGCGACCCCATGGACTGTAGCCCACCAGACTTCTCTGTCCATGGAATTCTCTAGGCAAGAATACTGGAGTGAGTTGCCAGTTCCTTCTCCACCAGGGAAGCCCTTATTGAAATAGAAAAATGTAAAATGTGAAATGCAGTATAGTTTCATCATTTGACTCTAAATATCAGTCTGCATTTAAAATGCATTTTATCAGTAATAACAGGTTCACAATCCTTTATTCGCAATTATAAAATCCAAACTAATCTAAAAAACAAAAACTTTTCATAAGGTGATTCCAAAACTCATCTGGTGGCAAAATCTGACTCAAATTACATGAGGTTTTTTATCCACTTAGCGTGATTACTCATGCATTTTACTTCAGAAATATTTATAAGTGTGATTTCCTGATGTTGCCCAAGTTTTCACTGGCTATGAACATTATACATGGCCCATGCACTCTCTAAATGTTAAAAGTTCTAGATTTTGATAGCACATTTGGAGCAAAGTTTTCGTATAAAGGATTGTGGATTGATAACTTTATAACTGAATGCTAGTATTTACTTAGGAGCTGCACCTAATGTGTGTGTGCGTGTCTATGTGTGTGTGTGTGTGTGTGTGTGTGTGTGTGTGTTCATGAACACACACAATTAAAATAAAAAGTCAAGAATCAGAAGCAAAATTAAGAATATGTTAAACTTCAAACTATGTTGTATTGTATAGAACAAAATTAAAAGAATAAGAAATAAACAAAACAAAGTTTCAGCTAAATATATTCAGGTACAACTGCATAAGAGATACAAGTAGCCACAAAAATGAGTGTATTGAGGAGTACTTGGTGACATGGAAGATGTTCACAGTACATTATTAATGGAAAACCAGGCCACAGATACTTTGAATACAATGCAGCTTTTATAAAACAATATACATACATGTATAGAAATTCATGTGAGCAAACATACAGTAACAGATTAATGGTTATTTCTGGATATTGGACTTTCATTTCAGACCCTTTGGTTTCTCCATTAGTTTCTTTTTCTACCATAACATTTCACTGCTTTTACTTTTTTTTTAACTTTTGCTTTGCTTATTAAGAAAGACTAAGGAAAGAAGAAAGAAAAAATCTGGACAAATACTTGGAAAAAAAAAAAACAGATGATAACTGAACAACCGCTTGCCTTTCCCTTTTGTGCCTATGAAAAGCTGGTGCAGTGTTTGTTTGCTCTGGTGGTTTAGATCTCATTTCATGAAGAGTGTTACACAGAAAAACACAAAGAAACTTTAGCATCTGTGGGCTTTGCTTTGTATACAAAGATGATGTTATTGACTCCTTGACATTAGGAAACGTCAGTGTTTCTTCACGGCTGCAATTACCCAATTTGGGAAATGAGCCACACACCATCGCTTCATCCAGATGATAGCTGTAAGTGCTGTGGCTGCCATTTTTTTCCAGCTTCTATTACTTGCAGCAAAGCAGTAATGTCCAGTCCTAAACTCCCAATCTCTTTAGTTTGCATATATGTTCTTTAAATAAACTGTACTTTAAATTAGGATTGTAAATATTAATCTTCCTAAACGCATAATAAATGGCACCATCTTTGTGTTAAATGCAATATTTTAATAAGCTGATGCAGTATTGTTTGATTGAAGTGCTGCAAAACAGGCAAAATTTTCACAGGGAGAACAAATCAATCTAGACTTCTTGTGAACTGATACCCTTGAACTTTGAAGGGCAATCTAAATATTGACCTAAACTGCCCATACCAGTCTTTCAGTCTCCAGGCCACATAACTCCATATGCAGAATAATTCCTTCTATATTGAAACTGGTAGTCAAGGTTATAAAGTATTTTGTTAATGTATCAGCAAATATCTATGAAATCTCTTTAACATACATAATCTTCGCTTTTCTTAAAGTCCCAAGCACAATATTCACCTACGGGAAGTTAAATCACAATACAAAAATTCAAATTAATGTGTCAAGAGAGGTCACAAAGATGCACGTGATTGAATGCCAAATATCTTCAAATACTTTTAAATCAGAGCATTGTTGATTCCTGGGATGTGGGCATGCATAATGCAAGGGTATGAAGGAGACAAAGCTGAGAAGGAGGCAGGGCTTCAAACGTGCCTTGAAGAAGGTGCAAGATATGAACCGACCGGAAGATGTACATTCCAGACGGGGAGAATAGTATGAGTCAAGACACTGAGGAGTTGAAAACAAAGATAAAATAATAGCTAAGATTCCCTGGGGGCTTACTATGTGCCTGGCACTGGTAGCTCCTGTAATCTGCACAAAACTCTATGAGATTAGTGCCACTCTGAGACCACTGTACCTAAAGCAGCTTCCCACCACTGCCATCCTTCTTCTTGCTCTCTCTTTCTCTCCCATACCAGTCTGATTCATTTTCTTCATGACACTTTCATTTTCAAAACATAACTTACTTCTTTAATGATAGCCACTGGAAGGCTGAAACTTGTTCCACCAGACCAGCCCTGGTGCCTGAAACAATTGCTGGTCCAGAGTCACACACGACATGTATTTATGAAGGGTATCATCTCCTGCAAATTAGAACCCTAATTCAGTGAGAGATAACAAACTAGTTCAGTGCCCACAGCCAGGATTTGAACTCAAGTCTCTCTTTACTCAGAAGTACATGCTACACTATGCTATCCCCAATGCATCATTAGGAAATAATAAGTAGGTCCATTTTGGAGAAAATATAAATTTTCTTGGAGTTCTTATTTTATTTATTTAATTTGTTTTTCACTGCATCCTAATAGTAGGGGGAAAATTTATAATGGATGTTTAATGTCAGAGAAGGGCTTCCCAGGTGACACAGAGGTAAAAGAATCTACCTGCCAAGGCAGGAGATGCAAGAGACGCGGGTGAGATCCCTTGTTCAGAAAGATCCCCTGCAGTAGGAACTAGCTACCCACTCCAGGATTCTTGCCTGAAAAATTCCATGGATGGAGGAGGCTGGCAGGCTACACAGTCCATGGGGTCATAAACAGTCAGGCATGACTGAGCACAGCACAGCACAGTATCAGACTGTGAAGACACGGATTTTCAGGTTGTTACTGAATCTTATTCTAATTAGACATTATAGAATATAAACAAATTTTTGCAAAATTGATTTATCTGTCATGTTGCATGGGTTAGAATGAGGAAGACTAAGCCTAAAACAAGGACTTTAATTGCTGAGACCAGCCATGAGCATATAACTTTTCACAGTATATAGGGAGGACAGAAAATATACAAGAGGAATTACAGAGAAAACATAATTCTTGTTATGTAAATCTCTCTCTGTCTGTAGAATCTTCCATCTATTTCTCCTCTATGGGAATCTTAGCCTTCCAGACTTGAATGGATCTAGACTCTCCTGGGATCTCTTCTTATGGAATTCTTCCAGCAATTCCAGGCACCAAACCTTTGAAGCCCTCTGCGCATGCTCACCTAGTATCCACACTAGAGTCTAACGGGGTTAATGACAATGGGGAAAAAACAAACATGTAGGTCTTTTGAGATATCCTTGAGAGAAAAGTATAGGTTTTATTCAACTGTTTATCTCCAGCGTCTACCACAGTATCAGGTCCTTATGAGTGAAAGTTGCTCAGTCGTGTCCGACTCCTTGTGAGCCCATGGACTATACAGTCCATGGAATTCTCCAGGCCAGGATACTGGAGTGGGTAGCCTTTCCCTTCTCCAGGGGATCTTCCCAACCCAGGGATCAAACCCAGGTTCCCCCCTCCTCCTCATTGTAGGTGGATTCTTTACCAGCTGAGCCACCAGGGAATCAATCACTGCTTGGGCAAAGCAGATATCCTGAGATTCTGAGACGTGGACGTGGGAGAGATGGGGCCATTCTGACACAAATAGGCGCTCCAGGACTGGGCTGGAATGACAGCTTGGGAGTTGTTGACAAACAGGGATGCCTAGAAGAGGAGCCAGGGAGAAAGACGCGTGCAATTTTAGACACTGGGTAAGCCGAAGGGATAACCAAGAGTAAAGCTGATATGTTCCATTAGAGTCAAGAGGTAGGATATCGAAGTTCTAAAGCCCAAGACTGAATATGTGGAATCTAAGCATTATTTACATAAAGATGAAAGTTAAAGATGTGAGCATAAATGTAATCCCTAAATTCACAGCAGCTGAAATAACAAGAGACCAAAGAGGTCTACAAGCTAAATCGTGGAATAAACCCACAGAGAAGCAAAGGGAGAGAGACTACCTTGTGGAACCATGGAAGGAATAATGTAACACAAGCTTCTTGTCTAATTTTAAGCAAATTTATTTTACAGTGTTTCTCTTTGCAAGTAATATTGTGTGTGCTTCTTTTACACTCGAAATTTAGCTTCTCTGAAAGCAAATATTGGTTGACATCAAGTTTCTCTTGCCCTCCCCGTCATGTTATTATCAAATTGCATTTTGGCATGTAAGTGTGTGTCGGTGACTACTAGGTTACAAAGTTTTCCATCTGATCAGATATTACACATTCACCAAAGCTTGCACAGAATGCACTGATTGAAAAGAAATTGTACAAGCTTCAATAATTTCTCGATTATCATTAACCAAACATTTTGCTTTTTTAAATCAGCCTAACTGATATTCAGTATCAACAGATTTTAATTCACTAGCAATGTATCAAATAAAGGCATTAAAACTATTTCTAAGCTATCAGATAGGATGATGTATGAAACATTTCACATAATAGCAGATTAAGTATCATAAAATATTAGTCAAGTACTAACATAGTCATTAATACTCCTCTTTAACAAAAGGCAATTTCACAGCCTCATTTACCAACTGGAATATCCCAAGTCTACTTCATAATTATGCTTTTTATCCGTCTCTGTAAATTTTACTTAGTGCTAGTTGGCAATTTCTTAATATAAATTCCCTGGATGTTGTTAAATTGGATTAATAGCTTTACAAGTATATATAATATGTCTATATTTAACTGTAGGTTATTTGACTTGTAGCAATCTCTTTTTGTAATGCCCCATTATATGTTTAGAATTTATTTTATTGGAACTAATTTTTAACCTCAATATTTTGTAACATCTCTTTATGATGTTAGTTTTATAAATAGAAGGATACGGAGGGCTAGGGGTTGTGGTCAGCCTCAGCTCTCCTCACATTGTTTTGGCCTGAGGCATGCCTGAGGAGAGAATCATTTAAGGTGGATTAGAACCCAGATAAATAATCATAAAAGTCTTGCAACAGTATCTCCTCTTTAAAAATATATATTTCCATTTCTTTTCAATGCGGGTAGAGTATCAGAGTAAACAACTTCATTAGGCATGTGAAAGCACATTTTAGGGAAAGTACATTTGGCTGAAAATTATAAGCATCTTTCTGCATCAGCTTTTTTTGAATTTAAGGACAATCTTTCAATTAACTGGGCCTGCTGCTACATACTAAAAGTAGTTTGAGTCAACAGCACTTTGATTGGACATTCAGAATTACAGCTCCTGGAAGTTCTTAAAAGGTCACCTACTCCTTCTCCCTGCACTTAAGCAATTAAAATTGCACTTAAATTCGGAGTGAAACGACAGAAAGGGAAAAGTAGATTTACTGAAGACAAACAATAAGCCAAGCATGGTTGGCACCAAAATGAATGAGCCAAGGCCCCCATCTCAATGAGTTTACAGGCCAACTTGGTTTATGGGCAAGTAAACAGATAACTGAAATGGTGCATACTACCCGGCATAAAAGTGCTCAGTAGTGGTCCTTATTTTAGCTGTTAATAGAGTACTCACCAAATTCAAGAAGTTATCAAGCTAATGCACAAGAGTCCAAAGAAAACATGCTCACATTTCAGTCTGCAGGATCTCAGATTAAAGTGATTTCATTCATTCACTCACGCCTTCATTCCTAAAAAGCGTTAACTACAGTATAGTGACTAAGGGTATGGACCCTAGTAACTGTTTGCTTCTAATCCAAGCTTCACTACATAACTAGCAGCTCCCTCACTAGTTAAACAGAGATGTAGCTACTTCATAAGACTGTTTTGAGAGTTGATGAATTTATATGATTTGATACAGGTAAAAAAATCCAGAGATTATTATTTTTACTACATTTATATCAAACATTTACAGAGCCAAGTTCTTAGGTGTCTTGTAAACCAAAAAGAGTATGCTCTTCTCTCCAGCCAGACTGTCCTCCTCTCACTCTCCAAACCAGTCATATAACCCTCCTAGGCTCAGGTCCATCTAGTCAAAGCTTTGGTTTTTCCAGTAGTCATATATGGATGTGAGTGCTGGATCATAAAGAAACCTGAGTGCCAAAGAATTGATGCTTTTGAACTGTGATGTTGGAGAAGACTCTTGAGAGTTCCTTGGACAGCAAGGAGATCCAACCAGTTAATCCTAAAGGAAATAAATCCTGAATATTCATTGGAAGGATTGATGCTGAAGCTGAAGCTCCGATACTGTGGCCACCTGATGCAAAGAACTGACTCATTGGAAAAGACCCTGATGCTGGGAAATGTTGACGGTAGGAGGAGAACAGGGCAACAGAGGATGAGATGGTTAGATGGCATCACCAACTCGATGAACATGAGTTTGAGCAAGCTCCAGGAGTTGGTGATGGACAGGGAGGCCTGGCGTGCTGCAGTCCATGAGGTTGCAAAGAGTCGGACACAACTGAGCAACTGAACTGACCTGAGGCTCCTGTGACATTGTCGCAGTTTGCTCCTCTGCCTGTGACCTCCACTCATACTGTCCCACCTCCCATAAAACTTTCTTTTTCTATACAATTCTTATTATTCAGTTTAACTATCCCTTTCTCCAGAAACTTTTCCGTGTTTAGTTTAAACCCTGTTTCTTTGCTCCCCGCTGTCATAGAACTGAGTTCCTTCATAGCACTTATGTCAATTGGCAATTTGTTATGTGATACTAGAGGGTGGGCATCTTATCTGTTTCTCTCAAAATTATATCCCAGCTCTTAACACAGCACAAAGTGAAGGGCATAGGAATCCTGCAATAGATATTTATTAGAAAAATGAATGGATGTTCTCACAATATTCCAATTTTAACAACACAGATTCTTCTACTTTAAATCTTATGTAATGAAGACCAAAGTCAGGGTAAGAAAGCCATTGCATGGGTCTATTGTCTCTTTTAACTTTTAAAAACAGCCCTATAAAATTAAGGTTATCATTTGCAATTTGGTAGTGAAGAAGGTAAGCCTAAAGTACTGCCTGCCAATGCAGAAGTGAGAGACTTGGGTTTGAACCCTGGGTAGGGAAGATCCCCTGGAAAGGTATGGCAACCCACTCCAGAGTTCTTGCCTGGAGAATCCTATGGACAGAGGAGCCTGGCAGGCTACAGTCCGCAGGGTTGCACAGAGTCAGACACAACTGAAGTGACTTAGCACCAAGAGTATTTAAGTAGCGGAATAATTGAGAATAGACTGAAATTGAAACATAAATAGGACATACTCCATCCTTGTCTGCTTATTACACTTTTCTAAAAATGCTCTACTAAAGAGAGATGAGGCTTCATTTGATAACACATGTGGGGGCTGAAGATAAAACTCCAGTAATTAAAAATAAATATGATCCACTGAGTATAGTATTTTATCTTTCTCTCCATATCTAAGCTGCACGATACCAATATTGGTGCCTCTAGCCTTACACATCCTCAAAGCAGGTGAGAGTGTCAGTTTCTTTTGAATCAGAGCAGCATTTACAAGAGCCTAGGAAATGGCATACCTACTTGTACAATGTGTTTTGGTTGTGATTCAATTGCTCATTCTCTAGCCTAAAGCCATAGATGTAATGTCTCATTCAGGCCTTTGACAACATGTTCTGAGCCAACAACTTGTGGATTCTGTATTACAGCAAATCATAATCTAGAGGTCTCTACAGAGAAGGCTCTAAACTTCTAGTGACCTTTTTCCATTGGTTGTTTTACTTGTTAGAGGTAAATCCTTAGCCCTTCATTTCTTAGTTTAGAAAGTAGTTTTAAATTATAAAACATACATATCTTTGATAAAACAAAAATTCAGAGTACAACAGAAGAGTAAAAAATAAAAAGTTAAAAGTTCCATTCCCTAACCGTCTCCTATTCCATTACCAGAGAGCTTCTTTCAATGATTTCTATCTTAGCTCATTTTACGGTGATTAGTACCATAATTTAATATTTATTATTCTATGTCTTTATTACTTTATGTTAATAAGTATGTTAATAAATAAAGATGTTAGTCTCGACTAACATCCCAATATGAAAAATAAAGAATTTAATCGATTATATGCCTCTCACCACTCTCCTCCTTCCACTTCTTGGTTTTGTTGATCACATTTTACACATTTTTCTAGCAGCTACATTTTATCATGAAATGTTAACCTCAATCCTCTACGTAGTCTTTTCCCTGTTCTTAGATAACAGCTATTTATAGGGCACTGTATAAGATGAGGAAATGAGCACATCTACGTTTCCATTGCTGACACCTGTTTTCTACCAACTTCTATTGGCTGAGCATTTATTCATATTGTTGAAGTCTATAATATTTACATTTTATTCTATATTTATTTTTGCTTTCCACATTTTGTCTACAGATGGGTTCAAAAATTTGAAAACAATATAGCATTTGTATAATTATTGTTATTAAGTAGCTTTTTTTTTTTTTACTGTGAAGTTGAATAATTAGAGAGTTACCAGATTTCTGTAGGATAATGGCTGCCACCTAAATTTGATTTACCACCATCCTCCAAAAACCATTTGGGATGAAAAGAGCAAATAGTAGCATCTGTAACCTATGCCAACAGCAGAACTAATAGAAGAAACTAAAGCTCCAGTTTACATGTTAAGTGGGAAAACCTGACCCTAGCAGAGGCAGTCTCTGAGAATCCTCGGAGATAGAAAATGTTGGGAGACAATTCTGCATTAGGTCTCAAGATTCTGAATATTCAGTGAGCAAGTCATTGATTGCACTTCATTTCAGACTGTCTCTTCAGGTTGTTTTTATAGTAACAACCTTAGAAAGTAGAGATAGTGTTTCTTTCTGGAAGCTTGCCTCGGAAGATTTTCAATAAATACAGTAATCACCATCCAAAACCCAGTGTGGCATGCTAACTGCCAAGCATAGGGATTTGGGTTTGCAAAGTTTAGAGCTCGTCTCCTATAACACAGTCAACTAGGGCCATCTTTTCATTGCTCTGTGGAAATACTATTTCTGACATACAGCTCCTCAGCTCTGATCCAGGAGTCTTGTGTCTTCTGAAAGAGAATGTGTAAGTCACTCAGTCGTGTCTGGCACTTTGTAACCCCCCGGGCTGTAGCCCTCCAGGGTCCCATGTCCATGGGATTTCCCAGGCAAGAATACTGGAGTGGGTTGCCATTTTCCACTCCAGGGGATCTTCCTGACCCAGGGATCAAAGCCACGGCACCTGCGTCTCCTGCATTGGGAGGTGCCTTCTTTACCACTAAGCCACTTGGGAACAGAAACTTTCAAATCCAGTATTGTAAATAAAAGAGCTTCCCTGGTGGCACAGTGGTAAAGAATCCACCTGCAATTCAAGAGACACAAGAGACCCAGGTTTGACCCCTGGGTCCGGAAGATCCACTGGGGAAGGGCATGGCAACACACTCCAGCATTCTTTCCTGGAAAATTCCATGGACACAGGAGCCTGGTGGGCCACAGTCCATGGGGTCGCAAAGAGTCCGACAGGACTGCGCACAGCACACATACACACGTTGTAAATAAAATCGATGAGATTTTTTTTCCAGGTCAGATACCAAAAGTGCTTGGTGACTTACATATAAACATTTCATGATAGAAACATGACCTAGTAACTACCTCAGTGAAACATTTTTTTTTTCAAAGAGCTGTTTTAGCATGATAATTTTGAATTATAAACTTATACTATAGGACTGAATGTCTTAGAGGAATGAGAGAGGAAATTAGTGTCACATGCATAGGCTGATAGATGAGGACAGAAAGGATGTAATTAAATGCAAAATGAACATATACTTTGTTTTCTTAAGAATGAAGCAAGTGGTGGCAACTGTGGTAAATCTTTAATCTGTTGCTATGCCAACAGAAAAATTTTAAATGAATCCAAGAAATGGGACAATTTTCAGGAATATTAACACAACCTATTTCAAATAAGTAAAATTATACTCATATTATTCTCCCAAGGGGATAGAGTCTTGAGGGAATTAATGCAGAATTAATTGATCAGTTTTAAAATTTTTTTCTTGTAACCATATCAAATATGAGACAGATTCTTACACTATATTTTTTGAGATCTAGATCTGGATTTAGGTTAAACTTTTTAAGGATTTTAAGCAGTCAGTACTGTTCCCCAGCGTATAGAAAGCTGAAAAGCATGTCTCTACCATTTTAAAACTGATTAACACATATAACGAGACAAAAGTCAATAAATCTTGACCTGTGTTTCTCAAGGTAATACCAATATGATAGAGTTTTTAAATATAAAAACATCTTAATAAAATACATCTCATATGTAAATTACCAGCATCCTTTCTGAGTCAAAGAGAGAAATTATTTTTTCTAAGAAAACACGAAGATTAAGATAAAAGATGACTTGAAATCTACAGATTATAGAAAATTATAAATTCATCCAACTCTATTTATATGAGATAGGGTTTTTAACAACTGGATATTCAGTGAAATGATAACTTCACAAGTTTTTCACAAATAAATACAGGCATTTGATTTAAGGGGCATGTTATTTTGTTCTTATTGTAAAAATACATTTAGGAAAACATTTTAGTACGTCTAGGGGTCCTTCCTTAACTATGGAGCAAGTCAAGAATAGATTGCCTCAGCAAAAATATAAGATGAAAATTTGGTTCAACTGCCTTTCCTGGAGGTATGCCCATAAAGAAAGAGATAATTCACAGTAATTAAAAGTATTTTCAATTAAATGCTTGTCTGTATTGGTGAGTCTGCCTTATTGCCTATGAGAGAAAAGCCCCTACTTCAGCTTCTTTTCAAATGTTTATTTTAAAATGACTTAATTATCAAATGGAGCCACTGAGAACTATGATTGTTTATCATATTATGATTTTTTTTTTTGGTATTCTGAAGCTGAGAAAGCATTTGAAAATGGGTAGCATGAGGGGAAGGCATTCCACTAGGTTTCTGTCATTTATCCTTGGTTTTTGCTTATTTTTTAAACATGTGGAGCTGAATAGATCCACAAATAGACTATTTAAGCTCATCTTTAAATCCTGAGCATATTCACATAGAGAGAAAGATTGCCCGTTGGCTATTGGCTATCACCCAGCTTTATCTTTGTTTTCGGAATAGTGAGCCACTACTATTACTTACATTAATATTACATGATAAATGACAGCTTTATCATTGCAGGAGCACTCTTTAGCAGTCAGCTAACGTGACTATGCATTTATTTAAAAAACAGAAGCTCCACTTACACCTATTTCTATACTTAGCATACATTATTTCTTGGAGTACCTAGATATCTCGGGGTACAGTTGTAGCTTATATTAGTTATCAAAAAAAAAGAGAGAGAGAGATTTTGGTAAATATACATCATCATATTACTTAGTTTTCTAGTCCTATGTCACAAAGTGTCATCCCCCGCTAAATAGCAGCATTTTGGAAAAAAGTTAATGAGCATGATCAAATACACACAGGGAAGTCTGATCCATACCAACAGCATTCAAACCTTTTAACAGCAGAGTACATTCTTTCTGAGCAGATCCCAATATATAAAGTAGGCAAACAACAATGACCCTCACTCTAGGCTCTCCCAGCTCCCTAAGAGCCACCAAAAAATCTTAGCACCCTACAAAGGATAGTTTGGAAACCACTAGCCTTAATTTTCATCATATTCTGTCGTTATTCTTTTACCATATTTTTTCTAACTTTTCCCTTTTAACATGGAATACCATATATTTCAATCTATAAACATTTGAAAACTCCTCTACCATCACAGTTAGTCATGATTTTTCTGGATATTTCATCTCATGTTTTATTCAACCTCTTCCTGCTTCTTTTCCCTCATTTTTAAAATGAGGATTAAAGCAGTACTTAATTTCTGTAGTGAAAGTGAAGTTGCTCAGTCGTGTCCAACTCTTTGCGACCCCACGGACTGCAGCCTATCAGGCTCCTCCATCCATAGGATTTTCCAGGCAAGAGTGCTGGAGTGGATTGCCATTTCCTTCTCCATGGGATCTTCCCGACCCAGGAATAGAACCCAGGTCTCCCGCATTGCAGGCATATGCTTACTATATTTTATATAAATAATAGTACATAATAAATAACATAATATATAATTAACTATAATACAATTAATATATAATATAATTAAATGTAATACATAATTTATTAATAGCATATTTATGTTATATAGTTACATAATATAACACAACAAAATATACTTTTACTTAGTAGAAAGTCCTTGCACCAATAAGCAGTAAATAAAGCATGTGTCAAATACAAAAATAAATGCCTAAGTAGAGTTGATACAATTTTATTAGTATAAAAGCAACATGCTGTTTTACAAAAGACCAAAGTATTATATTGTATTTTGTTTCTAATTTTATTTTTTAGACTAGTCCACATTTTATTTCCAAGGTCACGTTAAGCCAATGTTGAGTTGAAGCATTCAGGAAATAACCCATCACAGAAATTTCATTTTCCATAAATCGACATTTCCAAAAGTCCAGAGGCTCAGCTCTATGTGGGAAGATATCTGTGGCTCCTTTCACCCTCACGCTTGCCCCCAGGCAATCTCATCTGCCACTTGTCAGGCACACTATGGTAGAGCTTGTTCTCATCAGTTTGGTCTGTCAGAACACTGAGGAGCTAAATATCCTCTCTAAACCTACCTGATTTCATTGCTTGCTCTATTTTCAGAACATTTATAACATGCTAAGTATGGCAGCAGCCCTGGGCCTTCAGAGACACCTCTGTTTTTAATTCTCTCTCCATTTTGTTGACTTTATACCATTTAATGAGGACTAAGATCCTCATTGGTTTAACTCTTAGGACGATTCCAAGGATCTTTTTCTTTAGGAAGAAATAAAACAATTTGCATCTAAAATGTCTTAGTGGTTAGGAACCTAGAGAAACATGAGCACAAAAAAAAAAAAAAAATCATGAAAGTTACAGATCTAAGGCTAGAACAAGGGCAGGTGCCTGACTTCCAAAAATGTCAAATTGTCTTTTCTTCCTGCACTTTTATCATAAGAGCATTTGTTCCATTTATCGGGCTCTCTTAAGGGGTTCCTAGTATTTTGAAATGATTTTGAGTAGATGGAACTGCTGCCCAAATGATCTTCATTTGATGACAAAAGCAGTTTAGGCAACAAAACTGAGATATTGAGGCATTCATAAATGAAAGCAAAGTTCTATGTGAGAACACACAATGAACTGTCAAAATCTGAGCTCTCACACCAAAATTATATTCCTCAAAATTTTATAATGGGAACATTCATCTAGTATCCTGGGTATCTCAAATAGAAACCTTCCCACTTTCCCTATTCACTGAAGGGGTAAAAATAAAGACAGAAGCTTTTCAAAGCAATGAATCCTTCTACTTTATGGTGCTAAAACACCATTTTTTTAAATAAGTGAAGTGAAGTCGCTGAGTCGTGTCCGACTCTTTGCGACCCCATGGACTGTAGCCTACAAGGCTCCTCTGTCCACGGAATTTTCCAGGCAAGAGTACTGGAGTGGGTTGCCATTTCCTTCTCCAGGGAATCTTCCCAACCCAGGGATCAAACCCAGGTCTCTGGCATTGCAGGCAGACGCTTTACCATCTGAACCACCAGGGAGGTCTATAAACAGCTTTCAAAAAGACTTTGTTCTAGATGACCTATCCATGATTGAATCACCAAACTTGGAACTCGTAGAAAAAAAATTCTGAAACTAGATAGTCTAAATTGTTGTTAAGGGAAAGCTCTAGCAAGGTGTCCAAAATTTTTCTTACTATATTCTGTATGAAGCCATTATATGAAAATGCTAACATTTTAGCTAATAATTTGAAGCATACAACTTAGTTTTGATTCAACAAATGCTTATTAAGCACCAACTATGGAAAAGTCACTGTTCTAGACACAGCACTAGACTTTGGGGAGGTCCAACAATGTATAAATCATTCTTAATATCATTCTCTTAAGGAACACATAATCTAGTGAAGAAAATATTACAAACCCACAAATAACTATTATAGTAGTAATAGCTAACACTTACTAAGGACTATACCTCATGCACTGTACCTACATTAATACATTTAATCCTCACCACACTTATGAAGGAACCACTAATTGGTTAACACATCTTGTCTAGAAACCATAGAACGGTTAATGATAGAAACAAAGCTAAGCCCAAGCAGCCTGGTCCGCAAGTCCATACTCTGAACTACTATTCTTCTCCTCTCTGTCAAAAAAATCCCATGCTGCAAGTGTCAAATAAGAGTGAAAGAAGGAAACCAAAATTAAGAAAGAAAACTAACAATCAATGGCCCATATAAACATATCTCACCTGGGTTAATTTCCACTGAAGCAGGAATTTGCCTAAGGCCTACCAAAGTTTGCTATTCCTTATACTTGTTGGTCAAGGTATTATATTTTGATCATCTCAGTCACGATAACAATTATATCCTATGTGTCTTAGCTCGTTTGGGCTGCTCTAACCCAAATCCCATGGACTGGAAGGCTCGTGTACAACAGATTTATTCCTCACAGTTCTGGAGTTAGAAGTCTGAGATGAGGGTGTTGGATATTGGCTTTCTTCCTAATTGCAGGTGCAGAAAGAAAATATCTCCTGCCACATCAATAAACAAGAAATGTCACAGCCATCAGAGATTTCTGGGCTCCAAATGTGAATGAGGACCCCCACAATTGCAATCCAGAAGATGCCACCATTACCCACAGTGGTTGCTGAGGAGCTCAGGGAAATGCAAGAAGCAGTCATCTGCCACTCCTTAAGGTGAACTGAAACAGGCTGGGCCCCAGATAGTGAGGTGCATATGAAAGGAATGAATTCACTGAGCCCAGAGGCTGGCATCTTCCCTACATTACAGGGCTAAATTCCTTAACTTGATAACTGATCTATGATGTTCAGACTGCCAGCTCCCTTTGCTACAAACTTGCATATAGCCAGACTCCCTCTCCTACCTCCTTGGAGCAGTTTTCTCAGAGCTACTGAGACAGTCTCCTGGTCTTAGAGTCCTAAACATTCCCACCAAATAAAATAACTCTCGACTTTTAAGTTGTGACAATACTTAGTCAACACAGGCTTCTCATTGTGCCCTCACATGGCTAGCTCTCTGGGGCCTCTCTTAAAGGAGCACTAATATCATTTATGGGACTTCCCTGGTGGCTCAGTGGTAAAGAACCCACCTGCCAACGCAGGAGATGTGAGTTCAATTCCAGGGTCAGGAAGATCCCCTGAAGAAGGAAATGGCAACCCACTTTAGTATTCTTGCCTGGAGAATTCCATGGAGAGAAGAGCCTGGCAGGCTACAGTCCATAGGGTCGTAAGAGAGTTGGGCATGACTTAGTGGTTCAACAACAGTCCCCCATTGATGAGGGCTCTGCCAAAGGCCTTACCATCATCTTGGAGACTAGGTTTTCAATGTGTAAGTTTGAGGTAAGGTAAGGTAAAGTCACTCAGTCGTGTCCGACTCTCTGTGACCCCATGGGCTGTAGCCTACCAGGCTCCTCTGTCCATGGGATTTTCCAGGCAATAGTACTGGAGTGGATTGCCATTTCCTTCTCCAGGGGATCTCCCGACCCAGGGATCAAACCCGGGTCTCCCACATTGTAGACAGACACTTAACTGTCTGAACCACCAGGCATACAAACATTTAGACCATAGCACCGTGTTTACATGGTAGTTCATTTTCACTTGCTAAGCACAGAAATTATCATTTCCATTTTACAAGTGGAGAGACAAAGGTTGAAATAGTTTAAGTATTTTTCCAAAGCCCCACAATAGCTAAGTTGCAAAGAAGAGTCTCAAAGTGAATATTGAGCTGGACCTTAATGAGAAGTATTTCAATAAGTAGAAATACAGTGGAATTTTAGGCAAAGTTTGAATAAAGCACAAAATTTCAAAAGCAGATAAAAACATGCAGGAGGAAGCCATGGGTAACCTTGTTTCAGTGGGATGTAGGAGTCATCAAGGAAATAAGATGCTGGTTTGTGTTTCATGAATGATATTCAAGAGAAAAATTCACATGCAACAAGAGTTATGAGTATGGGGCACAAGATGGCTTTTCCTACTGACAATAAAAAGCCTTCATAACCCAGATAACCACAGTGGTGTGATCCCTCACCTGGAGCCAGGCATCCTCAAATGTGAAGTCAAGTGGGCCTTAGGAAGCATCACTACAAACAAAGCTAGTGGAGGTGATGGAATTCCAGTTGAGCTGTTTCAAATCCTAAAAGATGATGCTGTGAAAGTGCAGCACTCAATATGTCAGCAAATTTGGAAAACTCAGCAGTGGCTACAGGACTGGAAAAGGTCAGTTTTCATTCCAATCCCAAAGAAAGAAAATGTCAAGAATGTTCAACTACCCCACAATTATACTTATCTCACATGCTAGCAAAGTAATGCTCAAAATTCTCCAAGCCAGGCTTCAAAAGTACATGAATCATGAACTTCCAGATGTTCAAGCTGGATTTAGAAAAGGCAGAGGAACCAGAAATCAAATTACCAACATCCATTGGATCATCAAAAAAAGCAAGAGTCTTCCACAAAAACATCTACTTCTGTTTATTGATTACACCAAAACTTTTGACTGTGTGAATCACAACAAACTGTGGAAAATTCTTCAAGAGATGGGAATACCAGACCACCTGACCTGCCTCCTGAGAAATCTGTATGCAGGTCAGGAAGTAACAGTTAGAAATGGACATGGAACAACAGACTAGTTCCAAATTGGGAAAGGAATATGTCAAGGCTGTATATTGTCACCCTGCTTTTTTACTTATATGCAGAGTACATCATGTGAAATGCCAGGCTGGATGAAGCACAAGCTGGAATCAAGATTGCTGGGAGAAATATCAGTAATCTCACATACACAGATGACATCACCCTTATGACAGAAAGCGAAGAAGATCTAAAGAGCCTCTTGATGAAAGTGAAAGAGAAGAGTGAAAACGTTGGCTTAAAACTCAACATTCAGAAAACTAGATCTGGCATCTGGTCCTATCACTTCATGGCAAATAGATGGGGAAACAATGGAAATAGTCAGAGACTTTATTTTAAAGGCTTCAAAATCACTGCAGACGGTGACTGCAGCCATGAAATTAAAAGATGCTTGCCCCTTGGAAGAAAAGCTATGACCAACCTAGGCAGCGTATTTAAAATCAGAGACGTTACTTTGCCAACAAAGGTCCATCTAGTCAAAGCTATAGTTTTTCCAGTAGTCATGTATGGAAATGAGAGTTGGACTATAAAGAAAGCTGAGTGCTGAAGAACTGATGCTTTTGAACTGTGGTGGTGGAGAAGACTCTTGAGAGTTCCCTGGACTGCAAGGTGATCAAACCTGTCAATCCTAAAGGAAATCAGTCCTGAATATTCATTGGAAGCACTGATACTGAAGTTGAAACTTCAATACTCTGACCACCTAATGCAAAGGACTAACTCATTGGAAAAGACCCTAATGCTGGGAAAGATGGAAGGCAGGAGGAGAAGGGGATGACAGAGGATGAGATGGTTGGATGGCATCATACTGAATGGACATGAGTTGGAGCAAGCTCCGGGAGTTGGTGATTGACAGGGAAGCCTGGGGTGCTGCAGTCCATGGGGTTGCAGAGTCAGACACAACTGAGTGACTGCGCTGAACTGGACTGATAAAAGACCAGGATCACTGAAGAAAGGATCGCTGAAACTGTGGGAGAAGACAAAATCACTAATGGAGGGAAAGCAGAGCCAAGGTTTTAGAGGGAGGCCATGGGACATGTCTGTGGCTCAGACAGTAAAGAATCTGCCTGCAGTGCGGGAGACCCGCATTTGATCTGTGGGTCAGGAAGATCCCCTGGAGAAGGAAATGGCAATCCACTTCAGTATTATTGCCCAGAGAATCACACGGACAGAGGAGCCTGGTGGTCTACAACCTATGGGGTCGCAGAGTCAGACACTACTGAGCAACTAACACTTTTCACTTTCACCCTTTCAGGGGACATGTCAACATTCAAGGTGGGGGCAAAGAAGAGAAAACCATGACTGAAATGAAGGAGAAGTTGTCAAAGGATGAGAAAATGAGATAGTGACGTCCAAGAAGGCAAGAGAAGATTGCAAGGACTGTGTGGCCAAAATGTCAAGTTCTCTATTTTTTAATTTATTTAAAAAGAAAAAAATGCCAGGTATTTTTAAACAAATACCAAAAAAGTAAAATATCTTTTGACACTGATTCTTTAAATGTCCTTTATTTATGGTCTTATCACCTATGCTGGAAAACAATCTCATGAAACATTACAGAGAAGTGTATATGGACTGGAAGCTCTCCCTTGTGAGGAAAAAAATTGATACAGCCTTATATTTACCAAAAATAATATGTAGACTTTAGAGGAATACTAAACATGGTAACACTTTGTTTTCTCCAAAATACATCTAGTAATTTAAAGAGAACACTGATGTTTTCTTTAAAATGCAATGTAAATCTTTATAATAGTAGGTCATGTGAACTGGATTTTAGTCAGCCAAAGTCTAGTCATGGTATACATGCCAATGTAAACTGTGGAAAATTCTGAGAGAGACGGGAATACAGGACCAGCTGACCTGCCTCCTGAGAAACCTGTGTGCAGGTCATGAAGCAACAGTTAGAACTGCACATGGAACAACAGACTGGTTCCAAATAGGAAAAGGAGTACGTCAAGGCTGTATATTGTCACCCTGCTTATTTAACTTCTATGCAGAGTACATCATGAGAAACACTGGACTGGAAGAAGCACAAGCTGGAATCAGGATTGCCAGGAGAAATATCAATAACCTCAGATATTGCAGATGACATCACCCTTATGGCAGAAAGTGCAGAGGAACTCAAAAGCCTCTTGATGAAAGTGAAAGAGGAGAGTGAAAAAGTTGGCTTAAAGCTCAACATTCAGAAAACGAAGATCATGGCATCCGGTCCCATCACTTCACGGGAAATAGATGGAGAAACAGTGGAAACAGTGTCAGACTTCATTTTTTGGGGCTCCAAAATCACTACAGATGGTGATTGCAGCCATGAAATTAAAAGACTCTTACTCCTTAGAAGAAAAGTTATGACCAACCTAGACAGCATATTCAAACCAGAGACATTACTTTGCCGACTGAGGTCCGTCTAGTTAAGGCTATGGTTTTTCCAGTGGTCAGGTATGGATGTGAGAATTGGACTGTGAAGAAGGTTGAGTGCCGAAGAATTGATGCTTTTGAACTGTGGTGTGGAGAAGACTCTTGAGAGTCCCTTGGACTGCAAGGAGATCCAACCAGTCCATTCTGAAGGAGATCAGCCCTGGGATTTCTTTGGAAGGAATGATGCTAAAGCTGAAACTCCAGTACTTTGGCCACCTCATGTGAAGTGTTGACTCGTTGGAAAAGACTCTGATGCTGGGAGGGATTGGGGGCAGGAGGAGAAGGGGATGACTGAGGATGAGATGGCTGGATGGCATCACAGACTCGATGGACGTAAGTCTGAGTGAACTCCGGGAGTTGGTGATGGACAGGGAGGGCTGGCGTGCTGCAATTCATGGGCTTGCAAAGAGTCGGACATGACTGAGTGACTGAACTGAACTGAACTGATGCATATTTTCAAGTCCCACATCCAAATAATTTTTCTCAAGTGAGTAGAAATCACCCTAGGTGACTTCCCTGGTGGCTCAGACAGAAAGTGTCTGTCTACAATGTGGGAGACCTGGGTTCAATCCCTGGGTTGGGAAGTTCCCTGGAGAAGGAAATCGCAACCCACTCCAGTACTCTTGCCTAGAAAATCCCATGGACGGAGGAGCCTGGTGTCCATGGGGTCGCAAAGAGTTGGACACAACTGAGCGACTTCACTTTCTAAGAGACATTTAGCCCATTCTTCTCAAAGTGTCTTATCAACAAAATGAGAACTTTCAGGGAAAAAATGCTTGGGCCAATTGTCTTCGGTTCCTTACCAATTCACACAAGGTCACACATCCCATTATCCTTCCCTGGTGACTCAGATGGTAAAGAATCTACCCACAATGCTGGAGACCTGGGTTTGATCTCTGAGTTGGGAAGATCCCCTGGAGAAGGGAATGGCTACCCACTCCAGTATTCTGGCCTGGAGAATTTCACAGATAGAAGAGCCGGATGGGCTACAGACCATGGGATCACAAAGAGTCGGTCATGACTGAGCAGCTAACACACTTAGCAATTTTAACCCACAGGCACAGATGTTAAAATAGCTCACATATTATGATTTTAAATACGAAGTTCAATAGAATGTACCAAAGGCAGGATTGAAGAATATCAACCATATTAAATGCACATCAAAATCTTCCTCTGTCCTTTGCAAACCCATATACTATTCTCAAAAGGAGACTTTCTCTTTTTTTCCTACTTAAGCATCGTCTCCTTCCTCTCTCCTGCCTCTGTTTTTCTGCTTTTGCTATTCTGTGTAAAACCGAACATTACATCACGTTGATATTTCTTCCTCATGATAGCAACATTTATTCCTGGAGCTTTCTCAGCTAACCTGTTTCAGCTGTGGTAGTCTTAGGTAAATCTCTGATTGGAATTTCTATTCCAATCTGAATGGATCCTTTCTCATCTTGCCCCTAGGCTCTGAGGTATACGGCATCTGCTGTGTTCAGTTGATGCTGTTCAGTTGATAAGGCAGGAACAGAGATTAGATGTGTTCTGAACTGTATTCATGGTCTCTCTTTTCAGTTGCCTAGGAGAAGGAAGAAATCTTTAGAAAAATATTTCAGAAAATCTTTTCTGAATTGATATGTAGCGCATTCCTCCTTTTTTATACAAGGTGACAGTGTGTGTGAGATGTAAAGATGAGTTTGCTCAGGCAATTACCCCTTGTTGATAGCAGATTATTTCCTCTGGCAAACTCAAAAATAACTTGTTGGTGTATAAGTTACTGCTGTTCTGGGGATGTAGTAATTTACTCTCCTGACTTTTTTATGAGCACATTTATTTTAATCAGTGGAGTTCAGAATAGCTCTTTTTCATCTAACTCCATCTCTTTTGGAGTTATGCACCTTCTAACATATAACGAAGGAAGGTCCTTTTGCACACACAGAAGAAAGGGGGCATGATATATTGCTGGAAAAAATGGTCTTTGCACAGGAAATCATATCCCATAATCTTTTTTATCCATGTTAAAAGCCCAACATTTATTCTCCACAGCTCTAACCCAAATTATTTTTTCAGAGGAAAACAATGTCTCACCTCACAGAGCAACTGGATATAATTTTTCATTCTGAGGACTGATAACACAGAGTAGTTACACGTGTAGGATAAAGGGAAACACAAAAGAATTCAGGTTGGTAAAACTGATACAACTTTTAAGAAATATTACTGCAGGTTATATACTTCCCACTGAAAGCGTATGGGATAGACACAAGTTGGAGAGTTTTATTTCCTCTACCATTCGAAAGATGACAAAAGAAAGAGTCAAGAAACGTACAAGAGAACGTTTCCATAGCATCTGGAACAAATATTTAAATTAAGATGCCTCACTTCTCCTAACTGTGCATACATGTATGCTAAGTCGCTTCGGTGCAGCCCACCAGGCTCCTCCGTCCATGGGATTCTCCAGGCAGGAATCCTGGAGTGGGTTGCCATGTCCTCCTCCAGGGAATCTTCCTGACTCGGGGCTCAAACCTGTGTCTCCTGTATTGCAGGCAGATTCTTTACCACTGAGCCACCAGGGAAGCCCCTCCTAAATGCAACCCTTACCCATCTTCTCGTAGTACTCTTGTTAATTCTAACAGAAGTATTGGGAAAGCAAGAATCACTTTCTAACATTAATCCCTGGTTGGCTAAGTCTAGAAGAACCCACATGCTTTATTTATGATGAAAGTTCAGTTCAAGATAAACAGGGGGCTCATGCATCCTTCTCTGGTCCACGGTAACAATGACAATATCAGATACATCACCACTCAGGTCCTTCCTGGGGAATGACAAAGGTTGCTTGATGGAGACAAAGCTGGAACAATGCACCCTGGGCAGTATCTGCTGTTGATCACTTATGTTCTTGTTACTCTATTCTCCCAATCATAAAACACTAAGAAGTGACTACCCTCCCATTCGAGTATTGTTAAGAGGACAGAGGAAAACTAAGGCTACAGAAGCATTTGGCTTTCTTGAAAATAAATGGAATGTGTTTTGAAAGCATTACTTTCTTGTGCTTCTTCCACTGAAAGCTTTGATTAAGGTGAAAGCAGAACATCACAAATTACTTTCTTGTTGAGAAAAAGTTGGGAAAGAGAAAAATGAAGAATTGCAAAAATATTTTGCAAGTAGTTTTGTGATTCTTTTCATACAAAACATAGCTGATCAAGTCACTAGTATACAGAAAGTCACCCATGCAAATGTATAAAGCCAATTCACCGTTGGTCCACATCTGTAGTAACATTTTTACGCAGAAAGTCATATGCATCTATGTGTTAAATATCATAATAATTAAACAGAACAGAGCAAATGTTTTATGGGTTTTATTGTTGTTGCTGTTGAATAAGTAAAAATCCTCTTCCTAGCAGTACATTTGCTTTCCATACCTTAGGTCTGTGGTCCCCAACGTCCAGAATCTAATGCCTGATGATCTGAGGTGGAGTTGATGTAATAATAATAGAAATAAAGTACCCAATAAATGTGATACACTTGAATCATACCAAAGCATCCCTCCTACCTGCAGCCCATGGAAAAATTGTCTTCCATGAAACTGGTCCCTGATGTCAAAAAAAGGTTGGGGACTACTGCCTTAAGTAACTGCAAGGAGTCAGCTCAAATCTATGCTGAGGTAGGAATCCATGACATGTTGCGGGGGTGGGGGTGGGGGGTTGTCTGTTCTTGAGGGTTCTCTCTCTTTTTTTTTTAAAGTAGTGAGTTTGCAAATCTATTTTCTTTAAACTGTTGTCAAGTCTGGAAATACATACTAGACAGATGCTCAGCCAGTTTTCCTCCATATTTCTTTTTTGGTGGTTTCCCTCTACCAAGAAAAAGTAGAGAATGAGAGTTACATATATCAGTATTGCATGCATACTAATAAATCAGTAACTATGCTTGTGATTAACTTGCTCAGCAAACTCATATTGAATATTATACAACTTGAATTGTGTAGCCTTTTCTGTTTAATTCTGATGAATATAAACAATTTAAATTTTAATATATTATAAACACCACTCCTCTTTGCTGTTGTTCTTGTTTAGTCACTAAGCCACTCTTCTTATTTGATTGATATTCAAAAGTGATGAAATTAGTGAGAATAATTTTATTTTAGTGATATGATTGAGTACTTTATCAATAAAAAGTACCATATAAGTCTCAAATACTTGAGTAAATTAATTATTTAACATAGAAATGATGGGAACTTAAAATTTCTGGGAGATTTCATTATGATTCCCTGACCAACTGAAGGTGAGAAAAGAGAAAGAACTCACCGAAAGGAAAACAGAAATTCTGCATAGAGATTACAGGAAAAAAATGAAATTAAATGGTTAAAATACCATAAAAAAGCCACAAAGACTGATAATTTTATCAAGGATAACATTATCACATCTCATCTATTTAAAAATATAATGTAAAGAACACTCTAAAAATCATCTCTAAAAAATAGCTTTTCTTCCATTCTGGAATCCACTCTCATACCACTATTCTGAGTAGTTTTGCCAGCTGGAGACCTAATTTCTCAGGTATCTCAATTTAATTATTTTAATCCCAACCCAAGTATATATCTATAGAATATAACAATTGTCAGTAACAGTAAAATATTGCTCCTGATGAAACTTTGAATGATATAAGTGACCACACAACTTTCTCATATTTAAGCATACCAACTTACTTAAAGAAGTTAAGGACACACTTAAGGAAGGTTTTTTTCCTGCAAGAATTAAAATTAGAGAAACTGAAAAAAATAAAAAATATTTCTATTAATACTCTACCGGCACTAATTTGGAATGCTTAATACTCCATAAAAATAACATTTAAATATCATTAGCTACACTATTATCTGTTGAAAAGGCCAGTGAGTTTGGGAGCCAGTGGTGGGACAATTAATATATTACACATCTTGCATCCAAAGGTAACTTTTAGTAACAGAGAAGAATGGGGCAGGGATCTTCTGTAAAAGGGAATGTATTCAACAGAGCTTCACCCCGGGGGCTTAGGGATAAGGTACTAGCTGCTGCTATTGATGTTTTCCTTTCTGCTGTTTTTGACTAATAGTGCTGGGGAGTAATAGTTACTACAAGACCAGCTACAGGAAAGAGTCACACACAACTGAGCCACTGAACTGAACTGAACTTTCTCCATCTGCTGGAGGAAGGGAAACTTCATTGATGTAATGATGAACAGTATAGTCTCCGAAGCCAAGTGTCTTGGGTCAAAATTCCAGGGCCATCCCTTACCAGTTTGTTGTTGTTGTTGCTCAGTTGCTAAGTCATGTCTGACTCTTTGCAATCCCATGGACTGCAGCACACCAGGCTTCCCTGTCCTTCACTATCTCCCCTGGAGTTTGCTCAAATTCATGCCCATTGAATCAGTGATGCTATCCAACTATCTCATCCTCTATTGCCCTCATCTCCTCCTGCCCTCAATCTTTCCCAGCATCAGGGTCTTTACGAATGAGTCAGCTCTTCTCATCAGGGGGCCAAAGTATTAGAGTTTCAGCTTCAGCATCAGTCCTTCCAATGAACACCTAGGACAGATCTCCTTTAGGATGGACTGGCTGGATCTCCTTGCAGTCCAAGGGACTCTCAAGAGTCTTCTCCAGGATCACAGAAAGCATCAGTTCTTCAGTGCTTGGCCTTCTTTAGGGTCCAGCTCTCACATCCATACATGACTATTGGAAAAACCATAGCTTTGACTAGACGGACCTTTGTCAGCAAAGTGATGTCTCTGCTTTTTAGTATGCTATCTAGGTTTGTCATAGCTTTCCTTCTAAGGAGCAAACATCTTTTCATTTCATGGCTACTAGTTTGTGGCATTGCACAATTTGTGGAATATCTTAGCCTTTATTACCTCTTCCACAAAAAAAAAAAAAAAAAAGAGGAGGAGGAAGAAGAGGTAGATAATAGCTCTCCATCTATGAAAAATGCATAATAGCCTCATCTGAAGATTAAATAATTATGTATATAGAACCCTTAGAATAATGGCCGATGGTGATTCCTCAACAGATCATAGCTAACAAAGCAAAAGCGAAATTAAAGCAGGAGACACAGTGGTCAATGATGGTAGCAGCCATAATTTCCACTTTCATAGAACTTGATGTGATTTAGTTGAAGGGAGGCTATCTTTGAAGAAAGCAGAGTAATATAGTGGAGTCAGAAAAAAATGTGAGTTTTCATCTGTTGATTCTGCCATTACCATGCTGTGTGGCCTTGGGTAAGTCATTTAACATCTGTGCACCTCATTATTCTCATCTAGAAAGGAACGGATTTCAATTTGCTGACTTCTACGGCCTCTTCTAACTCTAAACATACACTTGTCTATGATATTTAGGGAAGAATAATCTGGTAGTCATTGCACAGTTTAATCTCATCAGAATGCCTCTTTTTTATGCGTTCATTTCTCTCTCTCAGAGGAGTCAGACAAGCAACCAAAGACATGTGAAAGGTGGAATACTGCAATGAAATAAATTAGGTCCTTAAAGGGAGTGTTGTGTGATTCTTCTACTCTCAGAACTGCCTGCGTGTGTTCTTATGCATCCATGCTAACAAATTACACGCACTAAAGAGTGGTATAGCTTACCTTGGTGCGCTGATGAAATAAATTCCCACCACATAGTGAATTCTTAAATTGAGGCATTTATTCTATTTCATTATAATGTGTAAAATTGTTTCTTTATACTCGAGTGACCAGAGGTAAATTGAAGATGTGTATACAAAGTGAAACTATTCCTCTAATAAAATCACTGACATGTTAAGAGGGTTCTCATTTTAGTTATTTATGCTGTTTCCTTTCATTTTTAAAGATGACACTATCCTTTATTACACATTCTGAATGTGTGTGCATTATATTTGTACAACATATTTTCTTTCCATGACCCATTAAAGTAGCATAATGCTTTCTATATTCATGCATCTCTTAGTCCATAACCTATAGTTTTAAATATTTTTGCATTCTCTCTCGGAGGGGGAAAAAAATGAGTTTTTGTAGTGAAGAAAAAGATGTGGCCAATTATGTCATTTTTATCTCAGTTTCAACTTAGCATTATCTTAGGCTTAGTAGTAACAAATGATAAAATGACAAATAAATTCTGACATTCCCTGCATAATCTACATTCTTGGCCATCGAATCTTCGTTTTACCAGCCTCTTAAGAAATGTTTTTCAGAAGAGAAAAAAGAAAGCCTCAAACATGACTGCCAATCTAACCCATTCCGTTATGTGTGCCATGCTGCTGAAGCGCACTTGGAATCTAGAAGCACCAAGCGCCACAATCCATCTCCTTGTGACTCATGACACCAGATGACAAGTAAGCCTCTGTCCTCCGACAGCACCAGAAACAGTGGAAGATCGGGTGGGTGTTCGTGGCATTGTGAATAGCCCTAGTGGGGGGACGGGGGCTAAAGGCTAAGGCTTCCGGCGTGTACCACCATGTGGACAGATGGCATGCACTTGGCCAGAGTCCCAGGACCTTGGTCACCTAGCGAACTTCCCCTGACTCTGTGCTATGTCGACATCTCAGACATCCAGGGACACGGGCCTCACTTGTGAGTCATTCTGCTAGAAGCTGCCTCTATGTGTGTTTTCTGAATGAACGTTCATGGAACGATTTCGCCTAAGCCAAAGTAAGACAGTGAGCACTTTGTCACACCATTACCGTGGGTTGTATCAACATAGAAATTGTGCTTTATAATTTAGTCCTAATGAATTTTTTGACTCATAAATCAATGAACCTGTTACAGATTGAATAATAATATTTGCTTCCTGAAAGCATCTAAGATATCAACAAGGTCGCAGTTTACTGTCATTTTTAATAGGGGGGAAAAAAAACTTACTCAAGGGGCATTTAACATATTTTGACAAGGTGACCCACAATTATCCATTAACATTGTATTTGTCTAAGCCCTACTGCATTGATATGCAGGGACCATGTAATAGTTCATTGATGTCCCGCTTGGGGGTGGAAAAAAAGGCAAGTGGGACCTTTCCAAGGTCTTTCACAGCCAGAATGCATCTTGCTATTGCTGTATTGATTAAACATTTGGATAGTTAATCAGCACAGCTCAGCCCTTTTAACCTGCCCTATACAGTATATTTAAAAAAAGAAAAACAAAGAAATGTCTGGAAGAATAAGGATATATTTTTCCTATTTTCAAATGCAACAGAAAAAGCCTATCTTTACAGACAATAGGACTATAATAAAATATTATCATGTTCAGTGTGGTCTTGAATTTTAAAGACATGTAGTCTTTTCTGCAATGTTCTCGCTTGATTTCATTTCTCAACATTCTGAGTGAATGAAACAGTCAGCTCTTTGCCAGCACCGAGTTACAGCCTTTACAATCATCTCTGTTCAGCCCATGCTGAATTTCTTCTTCAGAGAGGATATTCCCAAAATTCAAAACAAGCCAACTGGGAGCTTCCCTTGTGAACTTGCAGCTTCATTTCTGCCCCCTCGGTTTGCCTGTCCCATCACAGGCATCGGTGTTCTGATACCTCTTCCCTGATATTCAGTCTCGTCATATCCATGCCTCATTTCCTCTATTAACTACATCAAGATACCTGTACTCATTTTTCTATGTATAAAACCTCAGCTTTCCTTCTCTGTATTTCCTCTGCTAAATCTTTTGCCCCCAACTGTTTTTTTTTAATATATATATATATAATTAAACAATTATATCCTCCTTTAGGAGAGGACCCATCCAATTATATCCTCCTTTAGGAGAGAACCCATCATTCCCATCATTCTTCCCCTCATCTTCCTACCAACCAATAAGGAAAAAGGTTATTCGACTGCCATATCGACTTCTTCTGGATTTCAAGTGATACCCACAAATCAACATACTTAATAATTCATGTTCAATCGTGGTTAATTATATTCTAATTTGCTTTACCCATTTAACTTTGCACAAAGTCTCTAAATTTTAAAAAACTTTACATAAAGTTCCATTTTACTTAAACTAGTTTTTTCCCAGAGTTGTTTGATCATAATCACCAACTACTATCATAACTACTTGATCATGATATCTAAGAATAGGACCTAGAAATGTGTAGTTTAACAAACACCTTTAGAAGGTTCTTAAGACCAGAAAAGTTTGAGATCCACTCTTTATCCATTTGTTCCATAGGCCACATATGCCTCAGCTGATATTTTAAGAATTTAACTTAGAAATGCATCTGCAATAAGATCTTTATCTGTTTAAGTAGTTACTGAGCATTTCTGATGAACAGTCATTTACATATATAACTTTATTCACCTTGCTGCTGAGTTCATTCTGACTTTTGTTGTTTTATGGTCAAGAGGTACATGATCATGTATGTGTGGTTAAATTGCATAGATTAGAATGTCTGTTTTGAGAGAAGACTCCCTAACCTACAGAAACTGTGAGATTAAAACTGTTCTGTTAACTGCTGTTTGCAGTAATGTTACTACACAGCAACAGGTGAGTAATGCATAATGTTTTCACTTTACAGTCATTGTTATTTTGAGTCCCATGCCCTTTGCACTTTGGGAATTCTGATTCAATTGTATAACGATCAAGAGCTACCATTCCAATTTACCATCATCTATGCATTTACACTACATTCCAACGTGTACCATATGAAGTATGTATTTTAACCACTTTTGCAATAAAAATAACATCCCTATGTATTTCTCACCCAAGTTTACTCCTAAAAGAAACAAACCTCATCATTCATAAGCTGGAACAGTACAGATCATTTTGCTTTCAGAGATTTAAATTAAATGAAATAAAGCAGACTTCCTATTTATCATCAAGGAAAATGGGTTTTACTGTATACAAAAATTACAGATCTATAGATCTGCAGATCTATCCAGTTGGACTATCTTACTTTTAGGGTGCTTTTCCTAAAATTTTTTCAAGTTCAATAGCAGCCTGTATGTGCAGGCTATGTGTGTCCACCATGACCAGCGGGTATATACATTTGTAAAGCACTGCTTACAGATGGATCTTCAGGGAGCAACACAGGCACGAACCAAAGCTATTGATGGAGCCAGGAGAAAAAAATTGTTATCCTCTGTGGGGCACCTTCAGCAGCCACACCGAAGAGGGGCTGCAAGGAGTGCAGAGAGATAACAAAAAATGCAAGCAGCGCAGCAAACTCGTGATCACAGAGGACAGGTTCCTCAGCTTGCTAAAAATACAGATCCCGTTGTGTGGTGATTATCTCCCTAAAGGTTGCAAGTAAGATGAGAATCTTTCTCAAAAATAGGTCACTATTAACTGGAAAATATGATTCCAGTCTTAAAAAAAAAGACTAGAAAATTAGTGGTGGGCATTAATTTCTTATTATTTATGAAAGCACTTTGGGAACAGGGCCCATTGGGTCTTATTTCCTTTTTATGGAAACAGACACCATTATTCAATCTTGTCCTATCTTTTTATTAATAGGTGTAAAACACCACTCAGAGAGTTCCAAAGCTGTAGCAGAAACCAGGAGCAATATAATAATTCTACACCTGCATGCTCTTGCCAACCTTGGAGTCCTCCAAGCCACCGGAAGCCCAAGCAAGACTCTTGTTAGGATGGTTCCACCCTATGAAGGGACGAAATGACAGTATTACTTGAGCAGTGACCCCTGGGCACAGATCTTAACACAGTAGCTCACATTCTTTCTTTTAGAGTTTCCGTATTTTGTGTTAAGAATGCCTGCTATAAGTACATCCTTTAAGACGTATATCTCTATGGAATGATAGTATTATCCTAAACTGAGCTTCTTCACAGAAATCATTTTTTAGACTCCTATCTTCTAGGTTGAAAGTGTGGGTCAACAGAAGACAGTGGCTTATTGCACAAAGAAAAGAAAAACTAAACCATAATAATAATAACAATAAAGAAAAGTCACAGAAATTACAAGAGAAAAATCGTAATGGAAATTTTCTGCCTTCACTCTGGACTAGCCCAGGAGATAACAAAAGATGTTATTCATACTTAACCATAAGACTTTTTGCCAAGGTCAATCCTTTGAAGAAACTGGATTCTTTTTGAGGGTTGGTCACAGATAACAAACAACTCTGATGCTGATGTTCAAATCTATTGGATTCACAATATAGCCTAATGGATGACTAAAATTTGTGGGTAAAAACTCATACCGCATATAAAGATCAAAATAGAGTAATTCTCACTTAGCTATGTTAGTCATTGAAAAGGTTTGAATCCAAAATTTGGTGCCAGATAAATGAGCTGATCTTATCTACTACATAATGAATCTTCCCTGATGATGAATTAGGGCAAGATAAGCAGGCAGCCAACAATCTGGAACACTGATCATATAAGGAGATAAAGGAGATAATTTTACTGAACTACCACGGTTCACTCAAGAAGATAAGAAGCTGAACCTGTCTCCCGAGGTTACTATTTGAAATGTTGAGGATATCTGTCAAACTTCTCCCTTTCAACCAGAAAGAGTGTAAACAAATAAGTCAATAGGGGACAGTACCATGGAAGGAGAAAGAGCAGAGGTTGAAAAAAGGATGAGAGAGTAGAATGGAAGTAATTTAGGAGAAACTCAAATTTTAAGGCACTTTTAAATGTTAAGATGTTATTAGGATCAGTGGCTCAGTGATGCCCAACTCTTTGCGATACCATGAACTGCAGTCAGCCAGGCTCCTCTGTCCACGGGTTTCTCCAGGCAAGAATACTGGAGTGGATTGCCATTTCCTTCTCCAAGGGATCTTCCCAACCCAGGGGTCGAATCTGAGTCTCCTGCATTGCAGGCAGATTCTTTTAACATCTGAACCGCCAGAGAAACCATTGAGTTAAGAAATTAAGATATTAAGGGAAGTTATTATGTAGATTGTATTGAATGAAGCATTATTGATGACATCAAATAAGTATTAGCTGATTTGACATTTGAACCAAAGAAGCTACAGACTTACTGGGAGATTGTTGTTATGTTAAGGGACCAGACCTGAGCCATGACAGGCTCAACAAGCTATACTAGGCCTAAGATTCAGATTCTTGTAAAACCTGAGTCATGATTCCGGGAAACCACACCCTGGGAAAGTCTCCGCTGGCGCCAAACCTGAGCCAATTCGGATAGGGATGCAGGATTTGAAAATCGCGCACGCCAGCGTGTAAGGCTCAGCCAATCATTACCTGCCAGCTGTACTAAGAGCTGCCTGTATAAAAGCAGCTGTGATTCAGAGCTTGGGGCTCTCGTCAAGACTCCACTGCACTGGATGAGATGGGAGTCCTAGCTCGAGCTAGCAATAAAACCCCTTTATGCTTTTGCATTGCTGTGGACGTCTTATTCTCTCAGTTTTGGGGACTCAGACTTCAGCCATAACATCTGGGGGCTCGTCCAGGATCCCTTTAACTGGGAAGAATAATACTCTCCCGGTAGAAGGGGTTTCCTCACTTGGAGGAAAGATATCTGAACACCAGTGTTAAGTTTGGTTAGCCAGTGTAAGACCAAGGCCCAGCATACGCGCTGGAAGGCTGCTGGCTCTGCGGGGAAGAGAACTTCTCTCTCGATCCTGAAACTGGTGGGCAGTGGACTCCCTTTGGAAAGGTAACCGCGAGGGATAGGGGGATTTGGGGGGTGCCCAGGAAGACCTAGTACTGTGTTCTCGGCCGAGGTTTGTCTCCTCTGTTCGTCGCATCTTTGTGTGTGCCGGCATTGTCACTGCTCTCTGTGTGTTCGTCTTGTCTCCTGTGTTCTATTCTGTAATCATGGGGCAAGAGACATCCACTCTGTTGTCCCTTATGACTGACCATTTTTCTGATTTTAAGTCTAGAGCACAGAATCTATTGGTGCTGGTGAAGAAGAACAAATTAGTAACATTTTGCTAGTCTGAATAAGCTACTTTTACCGCTAAATAGGCGCCGGCAGGGCCCATCAACCTGTCCACCATTCCAGCAGTGAAATCTGTATAGTTTGGTCCTCAGTGACTTTCTGGAGTCTATCCTTTTTCGCCCATGATCCCACTTGGGATGACTGTCTTCACCACAGAGGAACATGAGCGGATTTTGTCGGAGGCTCAGAAAAACGTTCCAGGGGTGGACGGAAGACCTACCATGCAGCCTAATCCAATTGACGAGGGATTCCCTCTGACATGACCCCACTGAGATTTCAAGTGCGCTGAAGGTTGACAGCATTGGACCTTGGGTGCACTGTAACCACGTGCGCCGTGCCACTCCAGAGGAACAAGAGAAGGCCCAGGAAAAATGGAAGGTGACACCACATCCCTCGCATCCTTTAAGAACGAAGCTCATCCGCCAGCAGGTCCCAGACGAATCACTCTGACTCTCCTGTTGGTGGCCGTCTTCCTCGACCCTGGGACAGCCAGCGCTAACCCTCACCAACCTGCCAAAATCACCTGGAAGCTTCGGAACGGACTGACTCCGGAGGTACTCAATTCGACCACCGGAATTCACCCCCCCAATACTTGGTGGCCAGATCTGTACTTTAACCTGGGGAAACTGATCAACAGTGGTTGGGAGGGACCATGGCTGAGGAACTACAGATTCTGGGCATGCCCTGGACACATCAAGAACAATTGGGGGACTTGCAGGGGCCTACAACATTATTTCTGTTAGGCCTGGAGCTGTGTGACCTCCAATGACGGGTCGGGGAAATGGGGAGTAAGGAACTGGGTCTTGGTCAACTTCTCGTTTGTCTATCCCCTACCTGGAGTCGGAGTCGGGAACATACCCAGCCACAAGATTGATCAGGTGAAAGTAATGTTCAATCAGGAGTTGGCTAAGGAGGAGAGGTCTTGGGTTTCCAGGCTATCTTGGGGTTTCCAGCTCTACGTCAGATGGCCCGGCCCATACCCTGGAGGAACTCTAGTTATTAGCCAGACAATAGAACCCATCCGGACCCAAAGTGCGGGCCCCAATCAGGTCGAGAATCCAGGCTCACAAAAAGTAATTAAGGCAAACCCGACCCAGGGGGCTGCAACGCTGAGCCCTATGCCCTTTGTTTCCCAGCCGGGGAACCAGCTCAATGAAACAGAGGCCCTCGACCCCTTGACCCCCATCCCTGACTCAAAAATGTCAGACCCATCATGGGATCTAGTTAAGGCAGGCGTGGCCGCCCTAAATCATTCCAACCAAAATGCAACCCAATCCTGTTGACTCTGTTATACTCTTTACTCTCCCTTTTATGAAGCAATAGGCTTAAATGTTTCTTACAACCTGACCACCAGCCCAAATCCACCTCAATGTCACTGGGGAGAATGCAGGGTCGGTCTCACAATGAGAGAGGTTTGGGGAAGGAGACTTTGCCTAGGTACAGTTCCACCTGAAAAGACCCCCTTGTGTGCCCAAACTGCTGTTCTTACAGGACTAGATGAAACGAAATGGATTGTGCCTGAGGCAGGAGGTTGGTGGGTCTGTTCCCACACCAGGCTGACTCCTTGTTTACATGCATGTTTTTAATCAGAGTAGAGAATTTTGTGTTTTGGTGGCTGTAATACCAAGGATCCTATACCACTCTGAGGAGGTTATGTACACTCACTGGGATCAGAAAATAGCAAGCCAGCCAAGGGAAATGCCTAGAAATAAGAGAGAGCCCATCATGGCCATCACATTAGCAACCATGTTTAGTCTTGGGATCACCGGAGGAGGAACCGGGATAGCTGCCTTGTCCCTCCAAGGCCAAGGGTTCACTTCCTTGCGAGCAGCTATAGATGAAGATATCACCCGCATAGAGGAATCAGTTAGTCACCTAGAGAAATCACTAACTTCCCTGTCCGAGATGGTCTTACAAAACCGAAGAGGGTTAGATCTGATGTTCCTGCAACAAGGGGGACTCTGTGCGGCTCTGAGGGAAGAATGTTGTTTTTATGCAGACCACACCGGAGTAGTAAGAGAATCTATGGCCAAAGTAAGGGAAGGGATAGCCCAGCGAAAAAGAGTGAGAAGCCCAACAGGGATGGTTTGAGTCCTGGTTCCAACAGTCCCCATGGTTAACAACGCTGATTTCCACCCTGGTGGGCCCTCTCATAGTGCTACTACTGATTCTCACTCTTGGCCCCTGCATCCTAAATAGACTTAACAAATGCACACATTTGTTAAGGAGTGCATCAATACAGTCCAGGTGCTAGTACTTAGGCAGCAATATCAGGTCCTGCCCCCAAATGCTGAGGAAGATTCCTCAGTATCACTAAAGACAGGGGGGAATGTTAAGGGACCAGACCTGAGCCATGACAGGCTCAACAAGCTATACTAGGCCTAAGATTCAGATTCTTGTAAAACCTGAGTCATGATTCCGGGAAACCACACCCTGGGAAAGTCTCCGCTGGCGCCAAACCTGAGCCAATTCGGATAGGGATGCAGGATTTGAAAATCGCGCACGCCAGCGTGTAAGGCTCAGCCAATCATTACCTGCCAGCTGTACTAAGAGCTGCCTGTATAAAAGCAGCTGTGATTCAGAGCTCCGGGCTCTTGTCCAGACTCCACTGCGCTGGATGAGACAGGAGCCCTAGCTCGAGCTAGCAATAAAACCCCTTTATGCTTTTGCATTGCTGTGGACGTCTTATTCTCTCAGTTTTGGGGACTCGGACTTCAGGCATAACAATTAATGTTTCTGTTAAAATGTATTAACAAAAATGCAAGTATGCCACATGATACAACCACAAAGGCACAAACCTTGATGAGATGTCATTGTTTAATGAATGTTTCATTCTGGTCTGCAACTCCAAATTCTAGAATTTTGACCTAAATTATCATTTGTGTCCACCTGACTAAGAGTCGGACACGACTGAGCGACTTTACTTTCACTTTTCACTTTCCTTCATTGGAGAAGGAAATGACAACCCACTCCAGTGTTCTTGCCTGGAGAATCCCAGGGACGGGGGAGCCTGGTGGGCTGCCGTCTATGGGGTGGCACAGGGTCAGACATGAATGAAGCGACTTAGCAGCAGCAGCAGCAGATCATAATGAAATGTGAATTTTTAAATGATTTTTAATAGGTTGGTTAAGAATGACAAATAAAATACAATGAAATAAATACTCTGTGCTTAGCTAAAGGGTTTCCATAAGCATAGCTATGTAAGAAAACCACAAATAATATAGATTATTATTCTATTGTTGTTTTATTTGCATTAATTAAGGAAGTAAAAATCTTTGCCACACATCTCCATGGAGGTTTTGTCCAAAGACTTTCCTCATTTCACCCTCCTGTTTCATTTCCTTCACTAACAGTTGTAATTATGCCCATATGTGCGGCTCTAAATCCACATCCTTCCACACTGTCTTGTGTTGGAATATTGACACTCTTTGGTCTCACTCTCCATGTATAAGCTAAGCTAGGGTGCAGCTGAAGAAGTCTAATGCCAGTATTTGGGAGCTGAATAAAATGAGAGGAAATGCCTAAGCTGAAAATCAGGAAAAGAAAAGTGAAATGTTGTACTCAGGTGAGAGCAGGGCAGCACACATGTAAGTAAATCTAAGCTGCTTAGAAGCCAAGAAGAAGACATCTAGAAGCACCCAGGGAGGGCAGGAGCTTTGTAGGAAGTACTGAATATTGCCTCCAGGAGTTTTCTGTCACTGGCCCCTGGCCACGTGGTGTGAGATGTGGTTTAGCCCAGAAGTTTATAAGCTGGCTAAGCATTAGAATCAGCTGGGGAACTTTTAAAATCCCCATTCCCAGGTATCACCCAAGACTCCTATGTCATCATCTCTGGGATTTGGGACACAGGCAGACAGTCTTTTTAAAAGTAGCTAAGGCAATTCCAATGTGTATCCAATTGTTGAGAAATATTGTTATAAAGACATATACAAAGTGGATTTTTTTTTCCTTTCTTGGGAATTAAAAAGCCATAAAGAAAATCTCAAGTCTTTCTGCGATTGTTTTAAGTTCACACATTGAACAGTCTTCAACATCTGGGTTTTTATGACTCTTCTGCTATTACTCTCAATCTGCTACTTGAAACTTGGAGATGTTTATTCCCCTGCAAAACACACTCTTCCATGCCTTCCTGTCTCTGTTGTCTAAGAACAAGGTCTTGTTCTTTTTCACTTTGCACATTTTTCTGCAGCATCAGAAAGAATAAGATATGCAAGCCAATGCTTTGGTGAAAACAAAACATGTTAGTTGAATATTATTCCTCCAAAGAATCTCAGAGTGAGCCTCAGTTATGGCCCAAAGGTTACTTTCTGCACTGACCAGTCAAACATCTCCCTGGCAGGACCAACCAGTATTAGTTTGGTGAATCTCTTCAACAACAAAATATAAATGTAAACAATAACAAAATTATATGTAATCAAATGAACTGTAAGTGGCATAAATCATATGAATAAGTCCTGAATAAAATGAAACTCGAAGACTAATCAGAAGGAAAGCAATTAGGAAGGGAGAATCACGAACTGCATCCAAAGTAAACAATAAGCCTGCATCATTTGACAAAGCAAGAGTTATTGGCAATGAACTATAAACAGGCCACACTTTGATCTCAATTTCCTTTGCTCAGAAACCAGAGGCATTTACTTTCCCGATTATCATGATAGTTCTTAGTTTTTGTTTTTATTGAACAGTTTCTGATCTGTTTACATTGTTCTTAAATTAAACCATGGAGCATCAAACTACTTCCTAATCCTATGTATGATGTCATTTACTTATGCCAATATCGTACGTGATCCTTTCCAGCAGAACCTGTATTTACTGGGTTAGTTGTATTTAGCACATTTCATATTTGACCTCCCATGTAATTTTCCTCTTATTTTGCCCATTGTTCAAACCTCATTTGTTAAGCTATCTAATCCATGTAAACCTGGTCATTAATGGCTCTTCCCCTGATTTTTCAAGGTCATCCTGAATTATAAGTAGATCTTCCAAGGTTCTTGTTACCTCTCCCAACTTAGAGTCTTCCATGAAACTTTATGATCATGTTCCATATATTATCATCCAAGTCACTGATAAAATGTTAAATATTACCACCCTGGACAGACCCTGCAGAACATCATTTGATGTGTCCTTTTAGGTTGCCTCTGAAACATTAATAACTTCTCATTGAATATGATCCTTGAACCAGTCTGTACCCAACTAAGAGCCAGAGCTGTATTTCCCTAGATTGATAGCGCTATTTTAAATCTATATGCTACAACCCTGAGGAAGGAATTTTTCTGTGCTCTTCTCTCTCACAGAGCTAGAAAAGATTTTTTAATTTTAGCAGCTTAAAACTGACCGGTCAACATATGCCAAACAATAACCCAGGATAATTTAGCACTGTTCATAAATGTGATATTTTCAAAAAGCCATAAAAAGAACTCCCCATTAATAACTCGGACTATAAAGGTTCATCACGGGCTACAATTCTCACCTCTTTGAACTTAATGACAACTCAAGTCAATGCCTTCCTTTTTTCCTTTGTTGCAGCTGCTATTGGGGTGGGAAAGACTGTTGTTGGAAAGAACTGTTGTCCAGGCTCCAAGAAGTCCAGACAAGGTCTCCAGAGACCCTCTATTTTTCCTCCAGATCCTTTTACTGACATTAATGATGAAGCAGCTTTGTCTGTGTCTCTGCCTTGGTTAGCTATGCCTTAGTGACAGGGCCGCTCCAGATGCATAAGATAGCAGCTGATGCCATCATGCGAATGTCTAACACTTACTTTAGGTAGGTGACACTTCTTAATATTCAATCCTGTCTTCACAATGTCGACTTGCCCCACCACACACGGGTGTTCTTTTTCATCATTGTTATTAGGATTGTTGATATTTTTGCTTGTGATTTCTCTAAAGGGCATATTTTTTTAAAATACAATTATTTATAACCTTTAACGCCAGGAGGGCAGTATAGTATGCCTGGAAGAATATGCATCACAGAGTTATTGCTTAGAAATGGTAATTAATTTTACAGTCAACAGTAGTGTGACACACTGTCTCTGACTAGACGTCCACCGTGGCTTCCTGCCAGTCCTTTGTAAGAATATTAATTGACGTCCAGCACTAAGCAGCCCCTTTGCTGTGATTTTGAATGAAACAACATGCTTCAGATTAAATAAATGCATTCTAAACTTGCCTATTCAATATCAGACTCTGTATCTTCATGTCATCAAAATATAGTTCATGTCTTTATTTTTCCCTCTTTTTTCTCCCAGCTTAATTGAGATATAATTGGCAAATAAAAATTGCATATATTAAAGGTATAAATGTATCTTTTGCTATTCGTCCTCCTTTTTGTTCCCTCTCTCACATGCCTGACACTTAACATGCTTCTATTATTTGCCTTCTCTTAATTTTAACTCACGGCTTTTCTTCTCACTTCTTACAATATTTGGCTGTAGGGAACCTTCTGCAACAAATACTCTGTGCCTCTAACAATCCTGAACGATTTACTCCTAGGTTACTGCTCTTCGTCTTCCCTAGGTTTCCCAGCTCAGCAATCTTAGTTATATCATGGGTGATGTGCTCATTAACATGCCAAGGATGGCAGATTAGGTGGAATGAACAGCGTTTAAAAAAAAAAAAAGTCAAAATTCAAAATGACCTTGACAGTTTAGGGAACTGGGCACATAAACAGTTAGTTTCATGGGAGAAAATACATGTTCATTCACACTAAAGGGAGACAAATACTGAATAAATAGAGTAATGGTTAGCTACCATGGGTGTGGAGTGGGGTGGAAGGGGACCAGCTTTTATGCAGCCAGTAACTAGGATGTTATCATTATGTTTTCATCATTTCATTATGAAAAACCCAAGACACCAGGATGTAGAAATTAGAACATCATATGGCCATGTGAAAAAAGTACAATCTCTTACTTATTAGATTTATTAAGATTTTTTTAAAGAAAAATTAGAAATGCACAGCTTATGTGATAAGATTGGTAAAAAAAAAAAAAACCAGAAATATAGAGCTTAAAATGAATTTTCAGAAGTACAGGTATGTATACTCTCTGTGTTCACCCAAAAATCAGGTGATGGAGTTCTTATATTCCTTTCTTGTTTTAAAGCAACACAACAGTCCTTTGCAATTTGTGTGGTTTCTTTTGGAGAAAGTTTTTATGAATTATTTTATTATTATATCACCCAACTATAATATATATTTACATAATAAATATGATTTTAGATCTGGCTTTGAGTACCTTCCTTGGTTTTTTTCTGGAAGACTTTTTTGTTTAAAATCTTATAGGAACTCTGTATCTAAAGGGAGAAAAACTGGCAGGAGGTATTGAGCAAAGCCGGCATCGGCCTTCTTCCCCGTGAAGCAAAATCTGACCCAAATTGAGGTCAGGAATAAAGGTGGCCTTCCTGAGGGCCAGAATTTAGTGCCCCTAACACTGCTGCTGCTGCTGCTAAGTCCCTTCAGTCATGTCCGACTCTGTGCGACCTCATAGACGGCAGCCCACCAGGCTCCCCTGTCCCTGGGATTCTCCAGGCAAGAACACTGGAGTGGGTTGCCATTGCCTTCTCCAATGCATGAAAGTGAAAAGTGAAAGAGAAGTCACTCAGTCGTGTCCGACTCTTAGCGACCCCATGGACTGCAGCCCACCAGGCTCCCCCATCCATGGGATTCTCCAGGCAAGAGTACTGGAGTGGGGTGCCATTGCCTTCTCCGGCCCCTAATGCTACTTGAACCCACGTCTCTGCTCCACCAGTTTAGGGCACTTACCGCTGAACTACACTGCTTCCTGAAAAACAGGTCCTATTTTGAGCCATTCTTGATTATCACAGATTTGTTTTACTCCCTGTTTTTACAGTCTTTTAAATGTCTTTTCTCATGTTCTCTCACTTAGTTCCCAAAAGTCATTTGTTACATAACAGATGCACATGTGTTCCTGTTTATAGATATTCTACAGTAAGTGAAGGAAATATGGGGAAGTGATGGGGGAGAGGTGACTAGGACCCTCACACCCTTGAGCTGGAAATGTTGGGAGTACACCCTATGTCTGAGGCAGAGGTCCCAAGAGGCAGCATCCCATTTGGGATGCTGAATCTGGTCTTGCACCATTGGAATCCATCCAACCTGTTTTCCCCTCTATTTTCAGTCTATTCAAAATTAGGATGCTTTGGGGAAGATCACCTGGGGAACACCAGTAGGGCACCAAGTATAACTCTGTGATGATATTACAGTAAGCAAGAAGCTTAAAATCAAATTCATTACCAGGGAATTGAATCCAGGGAACATGACTTCATTAAAAAGTATGACTTTATAAATAACTACACATAAACAGACTGCTTTGCCTTGGAGACTAATACATTTCAAAATTATTATCTACTTAAAATATTTTACCTAAAAGAATTCACAATTAGCTTTCAATATTTAAACAGTACATTAGAAATGGAATGTTTATAAATATCAGGAATAAAAGCCACTTCATTACAGTATAAACATATGCTAACACACCACATATTGGCTTTTGAATTTAATACTGATGTGGTTTATATATTTGTTTCTTTTTTGCTTAACTGACATTAGGGTTTAGATAACAAATATAAATATATGAAATGTCAGATTTAGAAGATGCTATATTTAAACATTTGTCTTTTAGAGAGTGCTGTTAAACTTAACTTTTATTAACTCGAGGACTCAAAGAAAAATATGGTGATGCCAGTGAACCTTTGAAAATCTTTTATTTTATCACCTTTAATGCATGTTTAATATTTAACATTCATCTTATTACAGACAGGAATTGTGAAATGCTTGTGCTTTCTCTAAACAGTTTTAAAGTTCAATGCACAGTCACAATTCAGAGGGGAGATTTCACACATTTATGGAAAATAAGCCATTTTTGCAGTAAAGTTGCAAAGTGTGAAAGAATTCTTGTTTTATCTGCCTTACTTATCATGTTTATGAGTTATTTTGCCTGGAAGTAAATTGACAAGTTGTCAATGAACAATAGACAGTGCCCCAGCTAGGCTTTTCACAGGTTCAGATGCCTTTGGGCAAAAGGGCTAAATCTGTAGTTGCAATCTAGCATATGGAGCACTGAAAAAAGTGGCAACAGGGCGAGAGACATTCTCTGCAAAATGCATGTGGTTGCTGCTCTCTAACCAATCTGCTTGGACCACTGTACATTATGAATTCAGGCTCCATCCTGTCCGGGAACAGGATTGCTTGCCTCTTCTCATGGAACCTCTCGTTTCCATTTTATCCCCAGTACGCTGAGGTCCATTTTGTCACTTTAAACCATCTTATTCCTCCAAACAATTATTATCAAATATTCGCCTTTAATAATAAAAAGCTATTTCCTCATTGTAGATGACTCTCTGTGGGAAACTTCTCATACACTCTTACAGGAAGGAAAATAATCTCAGAGTCCCTCTTCTCTGTGGTTCAGGGTGGACCTTGCCTTCCACCTCCAGCTACACATATTAGAGTCACCTTGTTGTAACATTTCATGTGTTTTTCTCCCATCTCCCTTTTCCAGAATGCTATTTTGAGCCGATTTCATGATATACTGCTGAATAACTTACTAGAGAGCTAAGTGGTCTTTCAATAGATGGCACTCTTTGTTCTGAATCAGCCCAAATTTGTTTTGCCACTTCAAAGGAAGTTGTTTGGAAGCTCCAACCCTCCAGGTATACCATTCTCTACCTCATAATTAGGGGGGTGTGTGTTTGTGTGCATGCTCAGTCGCTCAGTTGTGTCCAGCTCTTTGCAACCCCGTGGACTGTAGCCCACCAGCCTCCTCTGTCCATGGGATTTCCCAGGCAAGAATACTGGAGTGGGTTGCCATGTCTTCCTCTAGGGGATCTTCCCAACCCAACGATCAAACCCGCATATCGTACATTGACAGGCAGATTCTTTACCACCAGCCCCCTGGGAAGCCCTCAATTAGGGGTCTAGTTTCAGGTAAAAGGTAGGGCTGGGGTTTCTACCCCCAAGATACAAGGGAAGATTACAAAAGATACAGCGTCATCAGTAAAAATTTATTAGGAAAAAAGCTGAGCTTTGAATACGAGGAATGCCAAGATGTAGGCCGGTGGTGAATGGTGGATGGAATCACAGAGACAAGAGTTTGAATGTAGAGAAAGGATCAGAGAAGTGCCTGTCAGGAAGAAGCTGTTGGTAGGTGAGGAACTTACTGAGTTCAAAGAGAGTGTTTTGACACTGTCGCAGGAGAGCTAGATTATAGATTTGTGGAGAAGTTGGAGAACCATCCTCTGAGTGGATTATTTCAGTAAGTTCTTCAATATTTCAACCCATGCATATTTAGTTCCCAACTCCATTTACCTCCCTTTCTGTTAATCATTTTAATTTTGGTATTACCAAAGCCCTCAATTCACTCTCTCTCTACTTGTCAGTGAAAGTGAAGTCACTCAGTCGTGTCTGACTCTTTGCGACCCCATGGACTGTAGCCCACCAAGCTCCTCCATCCATGGGATTTTCCAGGCAAGAGTACTGGAGTGGGGTGCCATTGCCTTCTCCAAGGGATCTTCCTGACCCAGGGATTGAACTCCGGTCTCCCACACTGCAGGCAGATGCTTTACCTTCTGAGCCATCAGGGAAGCCCCCTCTACAAGTAAAGTATGGTGGCAAAGAACACCTTCATGGAATCAGAGAAACATGGGTTCAGAGTCTGACTTTACTTTGGAAAAGCTGCTATACCTCATTTCATTCACCTGTAAATTGGACTCAACATGTAACACATATTCTGTTTGAGAAACAATATCTATATCTGTGGCTCAGACACTCAGTTGTGTCCTAATCTCTGTGACCTTATGGACTATAGCCCGCCAGGCTCCTCTGTTTGTGAGATTCTCCAGGCAAGAATACCGGAGTGGGTTGCCATTCCTTCCTCCAGGGGATACTACTGATTTAATGAGGTAATGCAGATAGTTTTTCTTCAGATGAATTTTTTTTCTCCCAGATCCTCTCATTCTTCTGCTACAAACCTCATGCAAAACCCTTATCAGGTTTTAAGGCCTCTGTCCATTTTTGTCAGCTCCTGCTCACAGGCTGCTGAGAGTACTTGGAATTATAATATTATAATTATATACTATTATAATAACTATAATAGTATATAATGTTATAATTCTAATAGTAGTATAATTCCAAGTATTATAATTATAATAGCATAATATTATACTATTATATAATAAGTATATTATATAATATCACTGGATAATACATGTTTTTATAATATTTTATTATTATGTGCTGTTAATCTTTTAAATTTAGGAACTCCCACTAATTCTGCAACACTATCCATGGTAACTGTATCTTTGACTTCCTTTCCCAGTCCTCACACCAGCTGATACAAACAACTCTTTCCCCTTCTCTTCAGACTTCCCTTGCCCAATTTTCTTTAAGAAGATGGTTATGCCTCTTCTTTTTCAGAAGAGAGTTCAATGAGCATGAAGTACCTCAAAGTCTGACCCACCCCCATCTCAACATACAGCTGTTCCCCAGTATCCATGGAAGATTGGTTCCAGGAGCTGCCTTGACATCGAAATCCAATCCATAAATTCTCAAGTCCCATAGTCTGTGGGACTATTGGAAAAAATCCACATTTAAGTGGACCTGTAAAGTTCAAACATGTGTTGTTCAAGGTCAACTGCATATCTGTCATTTTTCACGTTCCTTGTTGCACTTTTTCAGAAGTAGTGCCCTAATCCTCTCCAAGGCTAACTCTTCTACCTGTTATTTACACCATTCTCTGTCTATGCAGAGTTGCTAAGTAGAACTCATAAAAATTATAATACGCAAAATAGGCAAAGCCTTATCTTATCTCTTCTGGAACTTAAACTACTCAGCCTTTGTTTCCAATATCTACCATTTGCCAGTTTTCCCAACAGTTTGTAGAAACAGAAGGAATTATATTTTATTCCTTCCTCTTATCTTTTCTCTGGAAGTTGGTGCTAATAAATGGAGAAATGACCACGATGGAGGAAGATACCAAGCAAGGGAGAGAGGAGTTTATCAAGAGAAATCTATAAAATGAAATATAAGCTTCCCAGGTGGCTCAGACAGTAAAGAATCTGCTTTCAATGCAGGAGAACTGGGTTCAGTCCCTGGGGTGGGAAGATCCCCTGGAGAAGGACATGGCAACCCACTCCAGTATTCTTGCCTAGAGAACCCTATGGACAGAGGAGCCTGGTGGGCTACAGTCCATGGAATCCCAAAGAGTCAGACATGACTGAATGACTAACACTTTCACAATCCACATAAGCAAATGGTAAATGTTCATTTCTTTGAAAACAGAGGTACACTAGGATGTCAAAATTAATTATGACACAGACAACAAGTAAGATTGTAAAAATATGCTCCTCATTGTTAGGATCCCATTTCTCCATTAGAAGAGTGTTATCTAAGGTGGACAGATTACCAAAGTACTACAAAGCTTTTTTAATCTTTACATCTAAATTATAAAAATTAATACCTAGGCCCTAAAAAGGAATTTGAAATACCATCTGAGACTCTAGGAACTGACATGTAGGGCTAGTAGCCCCTCTGGGGAGTTGAGCAGGATGTCTTCTATGTACACCTAAGCAAGCATAGCTTTCTAGAAGTGTCAGTGGAGAAAAGGCGATTGACCAGATGTCTAGTTATAACTGCAATATATCAGCATACTTACTACCTACTTTTAGGTTTGGCTTATTTATTTTCTGTTATCATTTTTCCTTTTCTCCCTTTGCCCAAATATGCCATTCCTGTTTTATTTGCCTTTGTTTTTCTTCTCCATCTCTTTTTTTTTATCTTACTCCTTCTCAATCTTCCTGTTTACCTCCATTGACTCTTAGAAGAGAGTTGAGCGGGATCATATGGCTGACTCTCATATTTTACAAATGAAGGAGACTGAGGCCCAAAAGATTAAGATTAAGACTTGTCCAACATCTCATAGCAGTTTGAAGCAGAACCCCAAGGCTAAATTGTAAGACTCTCGAAACTAATCCTGGATTCTTTCCATTACACCCATAATCTCTTTCATCACTGACCTTCACAATACAAACTGGCCTTCAGACATTTTGAGCATGATGAGAATAAAAGGGGCTACAATAATAGCAAGATATGTGTCCTGTACGTGTTTGGTGAGGGCAATCATTTCCTGACTTGCCCACTCTTTCCTGCCATGAAGGAACGCCATAAACCACACCAAGCAGCTGTGTTGGGCTCCTGTGTCCATATGACTTCCTGTCATTAGCACTTTCACCCCCTCCCCTTGATGCTATATACATGCACAAACATACCTTTCTGAGCACCCTACTGAATACCCCGAATTGCCCTGCCCCCTTTAACTTGCTCCCTGCTCTTCTCATGCTCTCCAGCATTTATCACCTTCAGTTCAGTTCAGTCGCTCAGTCGTGTCCGACTCTTTGCGACCCCATGAATCACAGCACGCCAGGCCTCCCTGTCCATCACCAACTCCCGGAGTTCACTCACACTCATGTCCGAGTCAGTGATGCCATCCAGCCATCTCATCCTCTGTCGTCCCCTTCTCCTCCTGCCCCCAATTCCTCCCAGCATCAGAGTCTTTTTCAGTGAGTCAACTCTTCGCATCAGGTGGCCAAAGTATTGGAGTTTCAGCTTTAGCATCAGGTGTCCAATGAACACCCAGGACTGATCTCCTTTAGGATAGACTGGTTGGACCTCCTTGCAGTCCAAGGATCACCTTGCAACATACCAAATAAATTATGCATTCATTATGTGTATTGTCCATGGCCTGTCTCTCCATAAGCTCCAGGAGGGCAGACATATTTTTCTCTTTTGTTTATTGGCATGTTCCAAGCACCTAGAATATTTTCTGCTGCATTATAGGTGCTCAATATTTGTTACATGAATGAATGAACTAGAATTAGTGGCACACATAATTCCTTAGGATTCCTAGAGACCCAGGGGTGTTTCATAATGGAAACAAACTTAATATGCACAGTAATTATGTTATTCAACTCATCTACTCTGCTTCTAGAGTGTGTGTGAGAGACAGTGAGAGAGAGCAGCGGAGGAAGTATTATTAAGGCTTTTCAATTAAAAGTGAGGCAATTTATAAATGATGCCTTTCTAAATTTTAAATAATGAAAGATTAAATTTTAGGTGCAACAAAGTTTTCAGCCTGCTCTTGTTGGAGTTTCTGATACTAATTAATCAAAGCTCTCTTTTCAGAAACAATTGAGATCTTGCAGATGGGAATCCAAAGACTGTACCGGTTTCATTTTCCTTGCTGAAAAAATGTGTTGGGAAACATAGTCTGGAACTAAGTATAAATGAGCTTCCTACTTGTAAGCCTCTGTGTCATGATATCTCATGGAATTACAGGAAGAGCAGCTGCACAACTGTTGACCTCCTGCTTGGAGAAGGCTCACTCTGCCGACGGTGAAACAGGAAAGAAGAAACTGCATCTCTGGCCGGAAGGAGATCTAAGAGGAATCCAAAGGTGGAGGTGCACGTGCTCAGTGATCTTTTCCTCCAGCTCCGTGGGAGAGGATGAATGGAAGCTTTCTGCCAAATACTTCCAAGAGGGCAAAAGTTCCTATTTAATGGGCCATAAATTCCTGAGGTTCCCTATGACATTTCACCGGGTCACAACTTAAAAAAAGAAAAGATTCTGCAGTCATAAGGTGCCAAGATCATTTCAACAGTTGACCCCAAGCCATGTCTATGCTGACCTCTCAGCTCCCTCTCTTCAAAGGAGGAAACTGGAGCCAGAAAGCATCTCTTTACAGGCATCGAAACACTCAGGCCCGCTCAAGGGCCAGCCAGTCAACCATGCATCTGGAGAAAGCATGGATAGCACTCCCTACCATAAATTATAGAAAATAAATAGACAGAATGTCATGACTGCATTTTACCTCTAAGAGAAAAACAAGTGTTACTAGTAACAGGTGTAGAATTGTAAAAGTAAAACAAAGCTGAGCAATAAACCAGTTACCTTAAGAAAAAAAGAGCTCAAAGAAATTAGTTTAACAAGTTGTTTGCAATCATCAAGATTCTTTTTTTTTTTTTTTTTTTTTGGTTTAGAATGGCTCCTTTAAAATCAAGCTTCTCATATAGGTAACACTCTTTTCCTTGACTTTTCTTTAACCACTGATAGATCATTTTCTATATTTTTTGTGGTTTCCTTGCTAATTGTTTCACCTCCTTCAAGGGACCCTGCTAATATTAACATAATGGTCACTTAACAGTGTATGGCAAAGAGTCCACCTGCAATGCAGGAAACCTGAGTTTGATTCCCTGGGTTGGGAAGATCCCCTAAAGGAGGGCATGGCAACCCACTTCAGTATCCTTGCCCAGAGAATCCCCATGGACAGAAAAGCCTGGCAGGCTACAGTCCATAGGGTTGCAAAGAGTCAGACACGACCAAGCAACTACACACAGCGTTGTACCAGGTTCAATCCTGGCTCTCTGGATTTCTCTGAACAATTTTAGTTATCCAGTCTCCTTGTGGATCCTGGGTTCATATTTGTCACCATTTGTAAAATATTCCCTCTTAACTTCCTTTAAGATCATTTTTATTACACTCTTTCTACCAGTATATCATCACCAACTCCCTCCTTAAAGCATATAACACTGCCTTTTATTGTTCAAGTCTTGTCATCTTTTTTTTTTAAATTGGAGTATAGTTGCTTTAATTGTAGTATTGATGCTGAAGTTGAAGATCTAACACTTTGGCCACATGATGCGAAGAGCTGACTCATTGGAAAAGACCCTGATGCTGGGAAAGACAAGCCAATAGGAGAAGGGGGCAGCAGAGGATGGTTACTGAGAGGGTTAAATAGTATCACTGACTCAATGGGCATGAATTTGAGCAAATTCCAGGAGAGAGTGGAGGACAGAGGAGCCTGGCATGCTGCAGTCCATGGGGTTGCAAAGAGTCAGAAACGACTTAGCTACTGAACAACCACAAAAACACAGTTGCTTTACAATGCTGTGTTAGTTTCTGCTGTAAGGCAAAGTGAATTAGCTATACATACATTAATAACGCATCCCCTCTTTTTTGGATTTCCTTCCTGTTTAAGTCACCACAGTTCACTGAGTAGACTTCCCTGTGTTATATATTATGTTCTTATTAGGTATCTGTTCTATACACAGTATCAATAGTGTGTATATCAATCCCAATCTACCAATTCTTCCCAACTGCTTTTCCCCTTTGGTATCCATACCTTTGTTCTCTATGTCTGTGTCTCTATTTCTGTTTTGCAAATAAGAATATCTATCCCATTCTTCTAGATTCCACATGTATGTGTTAACATACGCCATTTGTTTTTCTCTTTCTGACTTACTTTACTCTGTATGACGGTCTCTAGGTCCATCCACGTCTCTGCAAATAACCCAGTTTCGTCCCCTTTTATGGCTGAATTATATTCCATTGCTTATATGTACCACATTTTCTTTATCCATTCCCCTGTTGATGGACATTTAGGTTGCTTCCGTGTCTTGGCTATTGTCAATAGTGCTACAGTGACCATTGGGGTACCTGTGTCTTTTTGAGTTATGGTTTTCTCTGGGTATATGGCCAGTAGTGGGATTGCTAGGCCATACAGAAGCTCTATGTTTAGCTTTTTAAGAAAGCTCCATACTATTCTCCATAGTCGCTGCCCCAATTTACATTCCCATCAGCAGTGTAAGAAGGTTCCCTTTTCTTCACACCCTGTCCAACATTTGATGTCTGTAGATTTTTTTTTGATGACGGCTATGCTGACTGGTGTAAAGTGATAGCTTGTAGTAGTTTTGATTTGCATTTCTCTAATACTTGGTGTTATTGAGCATCTTTTCATGTGTTTGTTGACCATCTGTATGACTTTTTCGGGTAAAGGTCTAGATAGGTCTTCTGCCCATATTTTTGATTGGGCTTTTTCTTTCTTTGATATTGAGCTGCATGAACTGTTTGTATATTTTGGAGATCAATCCCTTGTCAGTTGCTTAATTTGCAAATATCTTCTCCCATTCCAAGGGTTATCTTTTCATCTTGTTCATAGTTTCCTTTGCTGTGCAAAAGTTTTTAAGTTTAATTAGGTCCCATTTCTTTACTTTCGTTTTTATTTTCATTACTCTAGGAGGTGGGTCAAAAAAGATTTTGCTGTGATTTATGTCAGAGTGTTCTGCCTATGTTTTCCTCTAAGATCTTTAAAGTGCCTGGCCTTACATTTAAGTATTTAATCGATTTTGAGTTATTTTTGTGTCTGTTGTTGGGGAATGGTCTACTTTCATTGTTTTACATGTAGCTGTCCAGTTTTCCCAACACCACTTATTGAAGAGACTGTCTTTTCTCCATTGTATTGTGTTGCCTCCTTTGTGATAGATTAGGTAACCAGAGGTGTGTGGGTTTATCTCTGGGCTTTCTATCCTGTTACACTGACTTATATTTCTGCTTTTATGCCAGTACCGTAGGGTCTTGATTACTGTAGCTTTGCAGTACAGCCTGAAGTCAGGGAACATGATTCTTCCAACTCTGTTTTTCTTTCTCAAGATTGCCTTGGCTATGAGTGATCTTTTGTGTTTTCATACAAATTGTAAACATTTTTGTTCTAATTCTGTAAAAAAAAAAAAGAAAGAAAGAAATGCCACTGGTAATCTTGTCATCTTTCTCTTTCTTTCCCCCTCAGTCTTTGACATTTACTTCTCACAAAGTCCATTACCTCAGTTTCATTCTGGACTCTTCCCTCTCCTCTTCTCCAATACTAAATCAGTTGCCAAGATGAACAATTCTTTTCCCTAAATACCTTTTATAGCTGTGACTGTCCCCACAGCCACCAGCCTATACCAGACCACATGCCCACCTTGTCAAGGACACTCCATGACCACCTCTTTAGCTTCCTTCTTCCAGTCCTGCTCACCTCCCATCTATAGTCCACACTCAGAGCAACCTTCCCAAACTTCAAACCTGATCATGAGGCATATCCCTGGGTTAAATCTCTCCAAGCCCTCCCCACCTTTCACACAATAAAGTTCAAACTCCTTTAAATGACATAGAAATCTCATGGCTTCTTTTCTCTCCTTCACAACCTCACCCTTTAAAGTCCAGTCACATGAACTTTATTTAAACTTCTTTCAAAGTCCTATGTCCTTTTAATTTATGGCCTTTTCATATTTCATTCCTTCTACCCGGACTGTTTTTCCTCTTGCCTAACTCACATTCATCCTTTGAGACCCAGCTTATATGTCACTTCCTTTAGAAAACTAATAGCTGTGTCTATGACAGAGATCCTAACCTCACTGACCTGAAGGGTTATTATTTCTTCCTAGCCTGATTCCTAAGTTCAGCTTTCCTGCATCAAAAACCCCAAAATCTCACCTTAATATTATGTTGAGGACTACATATTAGGAGCCTCTAGTGGAGAAGGCAATGGCACCCCACTTCAGTACTCTTGCCTGGAAAATCCCATGGGCGGAGGAGCCTGGTAGGCTGCAGTCCATGGGGTTGCTAAGAGTCAGACATGACTGAGTGACTTCACTTTCGCTTTTCACTTTCATACATTGGAGAAGGAAATGGCAACCCACTCCAGTGTTCTTGCCTGGAGAATCCCAGGGACAGGGGAGCCTGGTGGGCTGCCATCTATGGGGTCATACAGAGTCGGACACGACTGAAGCGACTTAGCAGCAGCAGCAGCAGTGGTTTCTTGGAGAAGGCAATGGCATCCCACTCCAGTACTCTTGCCTGGAAAATCCCACAGACGGAGGAGCCTGGTAGGCTGCAGTCCATGGGGTCGCACAGAGTCAGACACGGCTGAAGCGACTTAGCAGCAGCAGAAGTGATTTCTAATTTCTATCACAAAAGTAGGAACAAATTTTGATTCACAGAGGTCAAAAACCTCTCATTTTCAATTGAGAGATTTCCTTTTATACATTTCCAAATTTGTCTGACCCAAGCAGAAAAAAAAAAAACAGTGTTACTCCTTGCATGACTGAAATCCACTCACTTCTGGATCTTCAAGGATGTCACACATACATCTCAGATACTCTCCCACCCTCCCATCCTCAAAGACTCCCCTTGTTCTGATGTTTCTAAGACTTCTCCCTAAACTGTCCCATACAAGCTTTCAGATTAAGCCATGCTGATCATTTTAGCACTAACAGTAACATAAAATGTGGTCAATTACATTTACTTTAATTTGTGGAGGTTTCTTCTGTCACTGAAATTCCTTAAAAGAAGGGATCTTGCCTTTAGTACGCTTTCTAATATAAAGTATATACTACTGAGGAGATCAGCAATAACAATAAGGTTTAAAATAATATTCTATTTCACTTGCTTTGTTGAAATCCTATTTAGAATTAGATGATAATATGGTATATAGCTGCGTGACTGAGAATATTGTTGTTTTCATGTGATTTGGGACTTTTCAACTTTTGGAAATGCCAGGCTTATTTTGTAAGAAATATTTATGCAGCCATGAAGTGGAAAACATGATAGTAATCAATTAACATAAGAATGGATAACAAGGAACACTAAGACTTATGATAAATGATGTATGAAAGAACGCTAAATTAGACTTGTTGTCTGACATAATTAGAAGACAATTGTGATGTTTCTTCATGTCAATATCTTATCTCTGACAAGGATAAGACACCTATATTAGCTGATATTATCTTCGCCAAAAAGAATTTAGCTAAGCAAAAGGAATTATGTAATGCTCTCAATAGATTTAAGGAAAATAATGAACACATTACATTTTAATGTCTTATAAACTGCCAAATTATTAATGATCTGGAGAGACTATTTGCACTTTCTCATTTAGAAGTTGTTCCGGCTTTAATTAAATGTCTTCATGCAACAGTAAAGCACTCTTTCTAGTTCTCTGCTTTGTGCATGTGGATTAATGGGAGGGATATCCAGAGAGTTCAGATGTGCCCTTTTACAGAAGTGACTACGATGGCTCCAAAGGGAAACAAGTATGGTGATGGGGTGAGGCCTTGGGAGGTGGGGTTAGTGCTGTAGAATGTGGAGAAAAAGTAAAGAGGACACAGTATCCTTCCCTAGCAAGACACTTTCTGAAGTTGCTCACAAAAAGTGCTCTGAAATATAAGCCCACGCAGTTCAGGATGTCTTTTCTTCTTCTAGTCACAGTTGACCACATTTAAATGCCTAGAGCTGTTCATGTTATGGAACCAGATATTCTTTCTCACTTATAATATTTTCCAAAAGCATATATCAGCCATTTCAGAAAATGTAGAACTCAGACTGTTGGAAGATTTTAAATAATATTTTTAAGTACATTTCCTTTCTGATTTTTCCAGAAATGAAGTTCTCTTGGATTGCACTCTCCTCCTATTCATTGACATATTGAAATATTAAAACTTGCTTCTTGCAAGTGTAAATCATAGATATTTTTAAAGGAAAACACAGTAATTTGATTAAGCTACATTGCTAAAATTAATTTGAAACTAGCAAAAATTCTAAAACATTTTCGCTCTAGCAATTATGGGGAATTGTATGTATCTCTTGACAAGTTTTCAAAATGAACAGAAATATCTGTCTTGTTAGAGATTTTTTTTAAATGTCCTAGCTAAGTTTTCCTTAATTATTTCTCCCCTTCTGTCAGCTGTGTTATTGCCCTACTGGTTTAAAGGTTAAACAAAGTACTAGATCTGTCAAAGTGAGTGAAACCAACTGGTGAGGAGCTATCAAAAGGTAATCAGGACTAATAGGTACATAACAGCTATCAGGGTCCTGTTTGCACTCAGATACATCACCACAGACAGAAGGCAGCTTTCACTGACGCCCTTGTTAAAGAAAACGAGCAATCCAGACATGCTATGGTTCAAACTAAGTGAGCAGGCAGATTTCACTTCCTTTCCCCACCCCCAGGATCAAAAGCTGATAAAACTCTGAAAGTAATAGAATGAAATTTGCATTTGCGTGGCGAAACTATTTTTTCAGATTAGAAATTGTAAACTGTGCCCTTCACTTGTGCTAATTTTAAAATTAAAAGAATCCCCACAAAAGATACAGGCTTAGTTCAAGATACCTGATCATCTAGTTATCTCTCCTAGGTCCTTTTAATGCAGTATTTTATACCAATTCTTGATTTAAGCCAAATAAACCAGGTAAAGGGAGAAAATATGAAAGCATAGATAAATAAATCTTATAAGGTATGTGGAGTCCAAAATTATTCTCCCTACATTTTTTAAAATACAGTTTCAAAAGAAAAAATAAAATAAAATACAGTTTCATAAATCATTGCTTTTCTTAACCAACTAAAAAATGTAAGCTCCAAGTCTTATTAGCTGTTTCCTAGAACAACATCGACATTATAACTGCTGGCTGTGTGTGATTTTAGTGCTTCATCATTTTGACAATTATCTGTTGTGGCTTAAGTGCCTACAAAGCTTAGTATAGACAATAATGCAGGGCATTAAGGCATTTATTTACTATGTGGTGAAACTAATTCTTAGTAGGTCTTGCCAGAGCTGACAGGAAATAAAATCTAAGAAACAATGAGCCTCTTATAACAACAGTTGGATCTTTTGGAGGCTGGTGAGTAAGCGCTGAAGAAAGATTTTTCTTGTTTTGTTTTTCTGAAGATTTATTTTTAAGTATATGTATCCATGCACCCTAGAGTTTAGCATAATTATCATGAATAATAATGACACCACATGTAACTTCATTTAAATTAAGTAAAAGTTCAAGGACTTCCTTGGCAATCCAGTGGTTAAGATTCTACCTAACAATGCAGGGGGTATGGGTTCGATCCCTGATAAAGGAACTAAGATCCCACATGCTGCACTGTGCAGCCAAAACTTAAAATATAAATTAATTAAGGTTTATACAGATTGCTTTAAAATTGAGATCTGCACAACTAGGGAAATAGCAGCACAGTGCTCGTCAGCAAAGGAAGCTTTCAGAGACAATATTTTGAGTTCTCCCATTGGGTTGCCCATGCCAGGAAATTTTTTCAAATAAAATGATCTCAACAAATCAGAGGCCAAAACAAGTAATAAAAGGAGAAAGAACTAACAGCAGCAACTCTTTCCCATCCCATCCCACCACATTTTGGAGATTTCAGACAAACAAATGCAAATTAAAGCTGTGGTAGCTTTAATATGTCAACCCACGTCCTGAGCCTCAGATCACTCTCCAGGTCAACATACTTCCAAGAGACATGACTTTTCCATTGTTGTGTTATATTTTATAATGGAATTAAAACCCTAAGGTTCTTTCTAACCGGTTAAGCAGAACGCTTTTAAATACATTTTGTTCTGTTGTGTTTCCAAGGAACTTCCACTTTGTTTGAAACCTGATTTAAATTAGCCTTTCCAAGCATTCTCACAAGAAGGTCAAGATCTTTATCTCAGAAAGTTTGGGGATTTTTCCTGGTAGAGTCACTGACAATTCTCCTTCATCAGATCAAAACCCCAAGTGACAGGTTCATTCTTCGATTCTGTGCTTAACTTACACAATATAAATTTCTTAGATCTGATTAGAATTTACCACACACACGCACACACACAGAATCATGGGTCAGCATTACAGACAAATTTTTTTAAAAGCCTCCTTGTGAAAACAAAAATCAGCTTCAGATCTTCCTCAAAATACAGGAAAATCTACATAGAAACAAGACCATTAATTCTGGTTATCTTATTAATTTATATTGACCAAATATGGATGTTTTTGTTTCCTCCTCTCTATCTGAGCATGTGTGGAACTACACACCTATGAAGGACAGTCCTAATATTTAAGAAGAATAAAAATTAATCCATAAGATGAAATAGAAAAGGGATCAAACATCTGTCTACTATACCAAAATATTTCATGGAAGAGGCTGTTCTGGTATGCAAAATCCCCACTCACTTTATAGGATTATAGCTGTGATCTTTGGAGAGTTAATGATGATACTCAAATATAAGTTCCCTGTGGAATCTGTCACTCATTTCCACTTTGGTGTGAGTTAGTTTATTAGTAGCATGGTTCTGAGGAAATGGAATTAAGACATCTATGCTAGGGAAAGGTCAAAAGAAAGATTTTTCCCAAGAACTGTGGGCTTGGGTGGCCACCTCACTGAAGAGAGGGTGCAGTAGCTCAGCACACGGGGTGAAAATTGACTATAGATTGGAAAAAGAGTCTGCAGTAAAATAAGGTGACGATTCACGAAAAACAAATCCATCCACCTCATATTATGTCTTGTCATTATGTAAAGTTTTTCTTTTCTCTTTCTCTCTGCATATGCATCAATCTAGATATATACATATATGACTCAGACAAGAAACACATGAATATTTGTACTTTCACAATATTTTTATTTTCATGATTATTATTTGCAAATATCTTTCTTGATTATACCTGTGAAGTAATTTATATGCAAATAACAGTCACATTATATAGGGCAGCAAGTCTATTTCTCTCCTAAAATAACATGCAAGTTTATTCCTAGCTCTCTTGCCTTTTGGAAAGAAATCAGTTATAAATATATATATGCCAGTACTTGTTGCCATGAACTCAAGTTTTATAAAAGGTGGTGAGTTAGTCAAGGAATATATTCTGATTTAAAACATTTAAATCCAATTACAGATACTCAGGAAACACTATTGACTGGTGATTTTTTTCTTAAATCACATCTCAGATACTCATAAACAATAAATTCTCTGTTAGGGAAAAAATCACCTATTACACCATTCATGGATTTATTTTATTAATATGTTATTAATATTAATAAACTACTATTGACAGCCTACCTTCAATAACATTGCTTTTTATTTCAAAGTGTTTGAAATCACTTTGAAGCTTTAATCGTCTCAACAATTCTTTACTATTTCCTGTAAAGGATTTCAACACATCAAAACCCCTGACTTCTGAAACACAGAGGTGTTAGGGAGATATCACATTAAATATGAAACAGTTTCCTCAGTGACAGTTGCGTTGAAAGCATGTGTATCACAATATCTTTCACTGAATCCCACCTACTTCCACCACTCTGCAGTGTTTCAAAAAACAGGAACATACTGACAATACAATTTTATTACCTACTCAGAGGTCACATTATATGTCATGAAACTCATTGAGGATAACTCATAGTCAATCTTCTTATTGCTGAGTATAAGTTCTGAGGAAGAGGGAAAAACAAAACGGGCATGTTCATTGCAAAAGCAGCCCAACATGTTTCACAGATAAGTCTCTCCAGAATATTGGTCAGTTTATAACAGTTGTGCATGTGTGCGTGCTAAGTCGCTTCAGTTGTGCCTGACTCTTTGCCCTATGGACTATAGCCCGCCAGGCTCCTCTGTCCACGGGATTTTCCAGGCAAGAATCCAGGAGTGGTTGCCGTCCCTCTAGGGGATCCTTCTGACTCAGGAATCAAACTGGCCTCTCCTGCATTGGCAGGTGGGTTCTTTACCACTAGCACCACCTGGGAAGCCCTTAAAACAGCTAAACAACATCAAAAGACCTGAGGCTTAAGTACAGAGAGCCCAGAGCAAACAAGATCAAGTTATAAATGGAATCACTTCTATATATCAAACATAAAAAAGCAGAGGGTAAGGGAGAGCTTTTACAGAACCAAAAAAAAAAAGAAGTAAAAAGGGTTTTATGTATTTATTTTGAAATGGGCTTTTCCCTGTCCTTTTTCTATAATGTTCTCATTGGCACTACCCCTGGATTGACTTGGGAAAGTCTGCTGTTGTCACTGGGGGAGAAAAATTTGCCACCTGTAAGCCATTTAGGCCTGGGATGAAAATCAAGCCTGGAAACTGCCAATGGTTCTATGTTTAATTTTAAATGAGAAGAGAACAAGTCAGAGGCAGAGAGTGACTCAGTGAGTCCAAGACTCAAAAAAGAACATTTGGGACCCCGTGCATTTAATCAGCACCACAGTGCGGCCTGAGCTGACACCTCAGAATGTGTTGCTTCATCATCTGTCCTCCTGTAGAATAAATGGAACTTCTGGAAGTAGAGCTACAGGGATTGGAACTATAAAACTATAGCAATATTAATATTTAATCAACAAAAGCATAATTATATCATTACTTTGCAAGATGAGATTATTCCTATATTTAGAAAAATATCCCAACTTGCCATCTCCGATCATTTGAGTTAAAAGTCAAAATCAAAAGTTTCTACAATTTTTTCAGCCTGTTGAAATGGTAGGGAGAGGTAGAGTCGAGTGGTGGGATTTTAATAGCTTCTGGAATGCTGAGTTTCTATGTGTGATAATTGCCCTGTCATCAAATATAATTGCTCATGACTTGAAAAACAGTAAAAGACTATTGTATAAAACATTCATACAGAAATTAAAACAAGTCAGAGCAAAGAGCAATTTTACAACTTCTCTTGTGTCAAGCACTTCAAAAATTGCATTTGCACTTTAATTCTACCTCAGTTGCACATAGAAATTATGAAATCGGCTTCCAGCCATCCTTATTATCTAGCATGGGGTCTCAGAGGTGTCCCAACAAAATGGATTTTAAAGTCTGCTAAGTGCATTGCAGGAACTTGATCCAAATTAAATGCCTCTATTACACAGTGACCAATGTGTATCTCTATTAAACTTGTTAATGAAGATTTTAGAAATACTTTGAAATATTCTGGTATTTGGGGGCCTCATTTACAGAGAAATGTTTTCAAGATTTGTTCCATATTCGTAATACAAACCACACTTAGAAAAACTAATGTCCTTATTTAAAGTAAAACATCTGACATTTAGCAAAATATCACCACTCAGTAAAATAGTCAACAATCAGCAGGGTCTTCAGTAGAGTTGATAGCTACAAGAAATATGTTTCTTCCTCTTATTACTCAAATCGCTTTCCAAGGAAACACTGTAGTCTTCATCTCTCTCCTATCTCCAGAACTTTTCTCCATCAATTACTCTTATTTGTTGATTTTTTCTTCATCTCCACTGATTCATTCCCCATCGATTATAAATAAAAACCAGTTTCTCTCCTCAATAGAAAATCACTGAAAACAGGTATTTAAATGAATATTTGTACACAAAAGTTTATAGCAGCTCTGTTCACAATAGCTAAAGGGAGAAACAACCTACGTGTCCATCAACTGATAAAACAGATAAAATGCCATATATCCATATAATGGAATACTATTCAGCCCTAAAAAGGAACAAAGTGCTGATACACGCTACGTGAGATAAACCTCAAAAACATTACGCTAAGTGAAAAGTCAGGCACATTGCGTATGATTCTATTTATATGTATTATCCAGAATAGATAAGTCCATAAGGAAGAGTGGTGTCAGAACCAAGGAAAGCAGGGAGCAGGGAAAATGGGAATAATCACTGAAAGTGAGAATGTTACTCGCTCAGTCATGTCCGACTCTGTGACCCCACGGACTGTAGCCTGCCAAGCTCCTCTGTCCACGGGGTTTTCCAAGCAAGAATGCTGGACTGGTTTGCTATTTCCTACTTGACCCAGGGCTCGAAGCTAATTACTACTTTTGTCTTACTCACCAAATCCCTCAGTTCAGTTCGGTTCAGTTGCTCAGTTGTGTCCGACTCTTTGCAACCCCATGAATCGCAGCACGCCAGGCCTCCCTGTCCAGCACCAACTCCCGGAGTTCACTCAGACTCACGTTCATCGAGTCAGTGATGCCACCCAGCCATCTCATCCTCTGTCGTCCCCTTCTCCTCCTGCCCCCAATCCCTCCCAGCATCAGAGTCTTTTCCAATGAGTCAGCTCTTCGCATGAAGTGGCCAAAGTACTGGAGTTTCAGCTTTAGCATCATTCCTTCCAAAGAAATCCCAGGGTTGATCTCCTTCAGAATGGACTGGTTGGATCTCCTTGCAGTCCAAGGGACTCTCAGGAGTCTTCTCCAAATCCCTAGGAACACCTATTGTGTCTTTGGTGCACCAGACTCCAAGTCTCTTCAAAGTGGGAACTATGTCTGTCTTGTTCATTCATTTATGACTCAGTATCTAGCATAGTTTGTAGAAAGTAGGTACTTAATATTTACTGAATTAAAGTTTATTCGAAATTTCTTTTTTCACTTCCCTGCAGCATCTGACATTTTTGAGAACTCTCTCCCTTCCTGACTTTCATGCCATCACCAGCCTGGATTCTGCCTCACCCTACACTGGGTAATTTTTCCTTTCCCTGCACCTCAAACCTTTCCTTGACATCCCAGGAATCCATCCTCCCTGTATTCTGGTCTCTTTTTTTTTTTAACTCTACCTGCTCACCCCAAGCAATTTTTTCCACCTTCCCACTTTCACCTACTATTGATCAATCTTGATTTTTTTCACTTATCACCTTAATCAATATTATTCATCTTTCAGATCTCAGGTCAGTCGTAGCTTCCTTGGGAAAGCCAACTCTGAGACCCTTCTCATTGGCCTTGAAAGAAAATGTTAGCTATCCCTTTCTTGTTTCGTTTCTAATTTATGTCACTGCATACACATCCCTTTATGGACTTACCACATTAAAAGGCATGTTATTCTTTATTGTCTTTCTCTCCACCTAAGCTTCATAAATGAGAATGAGGATTATATCTTGCTTATTACTCTACTTCTAATGCCTAACATATATTGAAAAACTGGTTAACAAATGACCCTCATCTCTCCTGGATTATGACAAAAAACCCTTGAAATCTGTCCTTCTTCACCGAGTTTTCACCCCTCCCAACCTAACATCCTCAATGCCACCAAAGTTAGCTTTCTGAGCAGATCACATTATGGAACTGCCTAAAAATCTTCAGTTCCTCTTCATCACCTACACAGTCAAGAATAGACACCTTCACATAACAAAGAAGATGCTCCAAGACCTGATTCCTACTTATCTTCCTAGCAATATCTTGCATCACTTTCCATCAACATACTTTACTGTCCATCCTAGATTAGACTAGTCTTTGCTTACAAAACCTACAAAGTTCTTTTCTGCCTCGACATCGGCACATGTTCTTACAAAATTTTTACTCTTCTTTCAAGACCCAACACAAAGACCCCAATCTCTTTGAGGCATTTCCCTGCCTTTTCAGAAAGAGTCCCTCCCTCTCTGTTCACTCATAGAATGCCATCACAATGTATTCTAATTATCATTTCACAGTGATCACGTTATAATTATTTTTTTCTAAGGCTTTCTCCCCACCCTCTAAAAACCAGCCCATTTTGTACAACCCTTCTTGGCTTCTATCACAGTGCTGGATATAGACTAGATGCTCAAAGAATGTTTGATGAATGAACGAGTGTATGTGTGTATACATACATGTATTTATTTACATACATACATACATATATATAATACATCGAATATGAAAGTAAATTTGATTACATTTGATTTAAAATATATTTGTAATTTAATACATCTGTGAATTTCTTAGTAAATGTTACACGTTCTGAAATAGTTATTAAAGGATTCACACTATGGACAGATGGTAAAGAATAACTGAGAATCCTGAAGGATACATATGCGCTCACACATCTTCCTTCATTCTCTCTGCCTCGCTTATGCCTTCCTGGCCCCACCAAGCCTGTCACTTTTCATCTTCCCACCCTGCCAATTCTCATGAGAAGGCAAACTGGAAAGGGTGTCACTGGAGTGGGTAGGGAGTACAGAAGGGCCATGAAGTCTCAGAGGCTTAGAAAGTACACTGCTCTATATGTTTTTAAAAAGCAAATGTTATATAAAGCACCCCTGTTAACCAATCCTGACAGCTAATGAGTTTCCCAATGTTCATCTATAAGATCAAATCATAGATTAAGACATGCAGCAAATTTCACAAGGAAAAAAAACAAGCACTCCATACTTCCCATCTTGTCTTTGCCTGCTTTGACTTATATGCATGTTGGTTTTTCCCTCTCACACCTTTGGAAAGAGTGGTCAGTTTTGTCTGTTGTCGGTTTTTCTACCTGTGATACTTTATTACTCACAAAATAGTTTCTAAAGATTGGAATATAAAGTTGTATGCCTTGAAAATATTTCAGTAGCACTCTGTATAATCTGAATTTAAAGAAACGCCTTTTTGTTTGTCAAATAATGAATGTTATGATGGCTATTATAGATGATAAAAACATCCAAGAAACAATGTTGTTATCTGGGAATAAAGTTTGGGGCTACATAAAATACATTAGGAAAAAATACTATTAATAATAATTAGAAGATCTCTTCAATGACTGGGGGGCTTCCCTGCTATCTAAGTGGTAAAGAATCCACCTGCCAAGCAGGAGACATAGATTCGATCCCTGGGTTGGGAAGATCCCCTGGAGAAGGAAATGGCAACCCACTTCAGCACCCTTGCCTGGGAAATCCCATGGACAGAGGAGACTGGCAGGCTACAGTTCATGGGGTTGCAAAAGAGTCAGACACAACTTAGTGACTAAATAACTACATCAATTATTTTTTAATATGTAATTGAGATACCAAAAAATCTAAAGTCATCTAGATATGAAAACCCAAAGATTATTTTCAGAGATAGAAATCAAAATAAAGCAATCAAATTATCAGATGGTTAGAAAAACACATCATCACCAATTCAATTTATTTGTTATTAATGAACTATATCCAGAGTGGAAAAGCCCATTTATTTAATAATTTAAACCAAAAGAAACACTAAGATTCGGAAGAGAAGTTTGAATATCCAAGTAAATGTCTTGGGAAGCAATCTTGAAAAGTAAGGCTTAGTTATTTTTATTGTTATTAAGCTTTAAATACATTTTTAATTATAGTCAACAAAAATTAATATATGTTTTGTCATTTTTTTTCACATTTAAATAACACCACCACCAAGAGCAACAACAGCAAACACAAATAATCATGGCACCCTGGCCTCCCAAATCTGATATTGCCCTGGAGTGGTCAATTCAAACCTGTGGCAAGGACCATAGATCAAGGTGGCATAACTACTAAATAAGTTCCACAAATGAGACTATTGAAACAAATAATAAAAGCAATAAAATTAGATTTATTTCTGAGCAGTGAAAATGAAAAGCAGGAAGGAGATGCTATGAAACTGAATTTCAGATCAACCTGTTATAGATGAGGGGGACTTGTTGCCATGTTATATTTCCTTATACCCTAGATCCTTAACTTCTATTACTGTGAACTCTTCAGTTCTTTAAAATACAGTCGCACCATTTTTTTTTTCAAGATTAATATATAAAAGAGTAAAAGATTACTCCTGGGCTAGGACCCTGTAAGCTAAATTTCAGCCTGGAGCACATTTTTATAGCTGAGTTATAAACCTTTGAAAATAGGTGTTTAGAATGGAAATGTTAAGAGACCCCTAACTGTAGTGGCACAAATAGTCCTGGCATCATTCATCTAAAAAAGGTATATAGGCAGCTATCATATTAAAGTGTACACTTCAGATAAAGGAGCCTGACGGAGGTCAGGCTGTATTCTACCAAGGATTTAATGGTCCTTTGGAAAAAAGTTACAGTGATGGGTGGCAGGGGGTGTAAATGGGTCAGGGAACAGAGGGAAAGAAAGGTTGACATACTATCTGGATGTTATTTTTTTCTTGAAGTGTCATGGAAATGTCTTAAGACAAACTGAGTTAACTAAAACTACCAGCATCAAATAATGACAAGAATTATTACATTGTCATGAAAATTTATTGCTCTTACATCATTCAAAGCTATTCAACATATTGTTTAAATAAAGCTATGTTGCCCTTATAAAAAAGCGTTTTTTGATCCAGAACACATTATGTCCATATACCTATAAGAGAAAACAAACTTCATATGTACAGTAATTGAAATAAAATAATGGAACATTTAGAATCTTCTAAGATTATCCACCTGTCTCTGTTTCCTGTTTTGAAATGAATTTTTATGCTCTTAAAGGTAGCAGCTCCATGATACGTTGTGCCTCATTTACATCGTGTCTTTTAATATGGACTATGTTTTGCAATATACCCTCTTGCTCCCAAATATATCTCTGCTCTGATATCCTTTAACTCCTCCCTGAAGTTTCCATGGATTCTCAGAAGGCATAACTCTTTGAAATAATTTTTTTCTGGGCAGATAACATAATAATTTGGTTTAGAACAAGATAAATCTATGCACAATAGCAGAGAACATGATTACTGAGAACATAATGGGTAAGTACTGTATGGTATTTAGAATTCAAATACTTATAGGATTAAACCATCATTTTCTTCTATAACCATTACCTTGCCAAAAGGAAGAAGAAGTGAAAAGGAGGAGCAGGAGAATTCATCTGATTTGATGGACAGATTATTTCAGATACATTAAACAGATACAGAGAAGTCTCTGAAGTTACCACACAAGGAGCGGCAGGTTCAGACTCAAAGAGGAGACTCTTAACTTCTTGTAGTTGTTACTGATATGGTAACAAGTTGGTGGAACTGGTAGGTCCACTAAATACATCTAGGTACATTAACTCTCTGATTCAATTAAGCAAATTTAAGTTTGTGAATCCCTATTTTTAGAAAATATGTAGAAAATTTGAATTATGTGATTTCTGGTAACTATCCAAACAGGTTTTACAGAACATCCCCAGATTAGAGGAAGAAAACATCAATCATGTTCTTTGCAGACTGGGTACTGAGCTTTCAAGCGCATTGTCATAGCTGATTGGCAAATTCCACAAATTTCTACTTGAAAATACAGTAAATCCTTCTAGTGCAAATATCATATGTACATACAGTGCGTTAATATTTCCAAAACTAACTTTTTGAATCACTTGAATAATACATTTAAAAAGCCTGTTGTCTGACAGTGTATAAATGAAACATTTGGATGGAATTTTTTTCTCAACTTTTTCTATCCTTTGCTGTTACGTTATAGAGCTACAAAAATTCAAAATAATTCAATTAATGTGTTTTAAATTAGAATGTTGTTGTTTAGTTGCTAACTCATGTCCAACTCTTTTGCAACCCCATGGACTTGAATCCCTCCAGGATCCTCTGCCTATGGAATTTCCCAGGCAACAATACTGGAGTGGGTTGCCATTTCCTTCTCCAGGGGATTTTCCCAACCCAGGGATTGAACCCCCATCTACTGCTTGGCAGGTGGATTATTTACCACTGAGCCACCAGGGAAGCCCATTGAAATTATTATGCTGTTGAGATAATATGCATTTAAAATAAAGACCTAACTATGACCCAAACATCTACAGCACTCATGTTCACCATTCTTGTTCCAGTCTCCCTGCGTGATTTAAAACTGTCTTCGTTAACAGATGCAGACACTGAACTGAGATTTAGAAGGTTAAAAAAAAGCTCCCAGCTATTCACCTCCTAAATAAACATATTCTTCATTTTCAGGGTTCCATATTTATCCTTTCCAGGTGTCTCAAATGGTTAAAAACAAGCAAAACAAACATTTTAAAGAAATGTTTCAATTCCTCAGTAACTTCAAGTGCTGTTGATTTTAAGAATGCAAAAGTACTGCTAAAAGATTCTTTTTGGGTCACATCACCATTCTATGGCTCTATTTGTGGCTCTTAATATTTAATAATGTTGCTTCAGGAATTCATTCCTAATCAGGAAATGTGTCATTTGCCCTTGAGCATGGTCTATGGAGTCTGACAATAGTGCCAGGCACATGCCATAGGTCATGTAAGAAGGCCACCTTGTGACTAGCTGTTATAAATAAGGGCTCTAGGGTCAAACCCGTCTGCTCTTTGAAGAGGTTGGGAGGTTTCACCCTGAAAGCAACACCAGCTCTCGGTCTGGAAACCAGGTCCCCAAGGAGACCCTGGGCAAGCACTTTCAAATAGCTCAGAGTGAGAGACGAGGCACAGCAAATGTCAACTTACATAAACCCATACGAGAAGAGATGAGAAAATAGTGTCCTTTTAGCAAGGGCAGAAATCTAACTTTCTTAGGAAAAAAAAATATGTGCAAAAATTGTAGAAATGTAAAGATGTAAGCAAGGCTAGTAATAAATTTAGCTGTTGATCCCCAATATAAATGGACAAAAAGTCTGAATTCAGTAAGTGGCTAAGAAAAGGGACACAACTTTGCCCTTATCGCTGACTGTAGCTTGGAGAGGCTACGGGCATTTTATACAATGAGGTCAGCAGGAATATTCAGTCCTATCAAAGAAGGTACAGTGAATAATAGATTTATTATAAAGAATTACTACAATGTCATTGATATTTATAGGAAAATACACTGCAAGGAAAATGCATAGTTCTATAGCCCAAAGGATTATTAAATGTAAATTGCCCCCAAAGGTTAATCTTTTGAGGTCTGCCCCTGACCAATTCTCTCTTGAATTCCTAAGGCCCAGGACTTATCTCCAGGGTCCTTCTCCTGGACCAGTCCATCATTTCCATTTCATTGAGCTAATAAAATCATTGTCTCCATTACCTCTTCCATTATCTATCATTCTCATGTCTTATTCATGTTTTACATCTCTTTCCCCAGAATCCGAAAACCAAAGTTTGCTGGGACAATTGTACACACAGAGATTGGACAAGATCATTTACATTGTATCATATTTTTTTTGTTCTGTGGTTCCTAAATATCTTACATTAGAAGATACGTTTTAACCTACCAAAGTTTGATCTATCCTTGAATGACTGATTTCACACTACTATCCTGAGAAAGGTATAAAGTACTATACATATGTATGTGTGTATATATATATATATATATATATATATGCACTTGTATGTGTGAATGTGAATCCATGTGTAACCATATATGTACATAAACATGTACATGAATTCAGTAAAACTTTTGTTGTCTTTTTTTAAATAGTAACTGCAGTAATAACAATAGCATCTACACATAGATTAAAGACAGAGATTTATTATTTTCCTTTATAGATAAGACTTGGTATTTATGTATTTGAGCCACTTGCAATAATTCTGCCTCCAACATCACTGCTTAAGAACACACAGTGTACAGAAGAAGATCTTTTGCACTAACTGTTTGGTATCAGCCTGCATTTGGTACAAGCATGCAAGCTAAGTCACTTCAGTCATGCCTGACTCTTTAGACCCCATGGACCGTTGCCCTCCAGCCTCTCTGTCCATGTGATTCTCCAGGCAAGAATGCTGGAGTAGGTGGCCATGCCCTCCCCTAGGAGATCTTCCTGACCCAGGGATCAAATCTGCATCTCTGATGTCTCCTGCTTTGGCAGGAGGGTTCTTTAGCACCAGTACTTCCTGCATTTGAGGAGTCTAGTCCATAAAAATCTGATCTAAACCAATATCTCCATCCAACAGAAGTGCCTACCATGGTGCTTTTACAAAATAACTGGGTATGGCACTAGCTTAATCTGCATTTCACCCTCCCCAAGGGTAATGCTCTCACTGTCATCTCAGCCAACCATGTCACCTGTTAACTGCGGTGTCCACTCATCTATCCACCATTTTACTGACCTTTCTTTGTAGTTGCTGAAATTTATTTGATAATGGGTCAATGCTGAGAAGATCAGGCATCAATCATACCAGGCAGGGCAGGGAAGACAGTCTTTTCAGTAGATCTCAGATTGTGTTATGTGAGTATTTCTCCATACTATCAAGTTTGACCAAAATCTCTTTAGGAGGAGCTATTTCCTAAAATTAGGCAGATTTGAATACCAAGAGGAGTATAAACAGACCTTAATTCTTGTCTGCTGCTGCTGCTAAGTCGCTTCAGTCGTGTCTGACTCTTAGCAAACCCATGGACTGCAGCCCACCAGGCTCCTCCATCCATGGGATTTTCCAGGCAAGAGTACTGGAGTGGGGTGCCATTGCCTTCTCCTAATTCTTGTCTAGGACTTCCCTGGTGGCTCAGATGGTAAATCATCTGTCTACAATGCGGGAGACCTGGGTTCAATCCCAGGAATTTATACTCATTGTAGAAAAGAGTCCCTTCCACTGAATGAGGTGGTGCTAAAAGAGTTCTCACACTCCAGGATCTCAGTGTCCTCATCTCATCTTGTTGGAGGCAAGAACCAGAAATTTGTTTGCTTCAAATAAGATACATGTAGCTGCATATCCGGGCTTCCCAGGTAACTCAGCTGGTAAAGAATCCGCCTGCAATGCAGGAGGCCCCGGTTTGACTCCCAAGTTGGGAAGATCCCCTGGAGAAAGGATAGGCTACCCACTCCAGTATTCAAGGGTTTCCCTGGTGGCTCAGATGGTAAAGCATCTGTCTGCAATGCAGGAGACCTGAGTTCGATCCCTGGGTTGGGAAGATCCCCTGGAGGAGGGTGTGGCAACCCACTCCAGGAGAATCTCATGGACAGAGGAGCCTGGTGGGCCATGTCCATGGGGTCGCAAAGAGCCAGACGTGACTGAGCAACAAAGCACAGCACAGCATCACTGCTGCTATCCACCCATCCCGTGGTTTTGCAGCAGTGTTCTACTGAGGCCTTCTGGGAGCACTTTTGAGTAGAGTCAGTTTTACTTAGTTTTCCCAGGATTATCTTGAATTATATCTATTAATTTGAAGCAATAATTAATATTCCCTCTCATACTCAAAAGTATCCTACTTTTAGAAGATAAATTGTATTATGCACTCTAATTATAAGATATCCTCAAGTGTTTAGTACTCCCTTCCTTGTCTGATGATAGCAGTCCTCTGAGAGTCTAAAATACAGATTCTTGGGCCACATTCTATCTCTCTTAGGGAGAATCTTGGAAATGCCTGTGCTTAATAGGTACTGCAATTGATTCTTCTGAACAAGAAAAAGTTCAATCATTGCCGCTCTCGAAAATTCTAGTTTTGTCTCATGTGCTATCTTTTGACTACATCGCTGGTCTATATACACCCTCTTTCTCCTACACCTTAGGAAAATTCCCACTTCCTAAACTTTCCAAGCTTAATTTTTAATCCAGAGTGCTTCTGCACCTAATTTGTACTATTCTACCCTCACAGGGACCCTCCCAGCTAGAGACCTGGCTTTCCCAGTGGTGTGCTGAAGCTGAGTAGTACCAGCATCTCAGAGCCGGGTGTGTCCATCTCTTCCCAACTCAGTGATGTCACGTAGAGAGCCTGAAACCAGCCATGTTGAGAATATTTACACCATTTGGCAAATGCTATAAATAAAGCCTTCACCTACCCAACCCCAACAACCCCAGAGCAGCTTGTTAAACATTAACCAGCACACCGCTAACTAAACATTTACACCTAATTATTCCACTACCCTTCAGACAAACAAAACAAACAAACATCAAATATTTCCTATACAGAGTCAGTCTTAGGCATGTACGAGAAAGCCAGAGAAAACATTCCACATCAGAAGACTACTACCATTGTAGTTTATCTGCTGTGATGTTTTGTTAGGATATTTTTCATTTTCTAAATATCAAAAAGATTTGTTTAAACTATAGAAACTTGACTGTATTATGTTCAAATTTAGAAATTAAAAGCTCATTTTTATTATAATCTGGTTTATTTATATCAATATAAAATTGACACATGCTCATTATAGAAGCATCACATTAAGAATTCTTAGTTCCAAGTACTCAGGGACCCAGGGATATCTATTTTAACCTTTTGTTTTTTAGTTCTGTCTTACACTGAAAATTTTATTATAAACATCTCTCTACATAAGTATGTGTTTACACAAAAATATGTTATATATAATATTCTGTTGTGTAGTACAATTTGATTAATATGATAGACTGATTTTTATCCCTTTTTGTTTAAAATGTGGGTGGCGTACAAATTTGTGTTATTAGAGCAGCACTACTATAAGCATGACTGAAGATATTTTGGCATGCATCTTTAATTACATTTAGAAAAAATTTATTAAAGGAGAATTGCTCTGTTAAGGGACAGTTATTTTAACACATTTGGTAGATACCATTAAATTGCCCTTCCAGAGAAGTGGCAACTGGGTCACCAGTAGTAAATTAGAATATTCATCTTCCAACACTGTTAAGGATATACTTATTAAAATAGGTATTCATATATATAAATATTATATATTATGTAATTGTCTCTACAAACTCCTGCTTTTGGGGTCTCTTCTATAATTCTGCAGTTTGGATTTCTTCAATGAAACGACCAAGTCTTTTTAAGAAAATAAAGATGCTGAACTTTCAAGAAAGTCATTAAAGTGGCTTTGGATTAAATTTGACCTCTTAATTCTAAACTTGAACCCCAAACCAAAGCAAATACAGAATTTTCTCACTTATGGTGAAAAGTATCAGAGCATTTTTCTTTTTTAAAGAACATATTCATCCAAATGCTTCAGCAATAGGGTCACTTGCCCCTGTTAAGAGAGAGAAAGAGAGAGAGAGAGAGAGAGATTCTTTTGATTTTGTAAGATTAAAAAGACTTCAACCAATAATCACTGTCTAGTAAAAGGGATAGGGTGTTTTTCCCAACCACACAAAACAACAGCAACCCATAAATTCTATAAAGACAGTTTAATAGGCACTTAAGCATAGTCAAGTTAATATAAATATTTAAATCTTTTCTATGCATAGTTGAGGTTCCCTTGGATTTCAACCCACTTCATTTTTTAAATAGCACATCATTATTTTGCCTTGTTGAAGAATTGTCATGTAAATATTGGTATTGTACTTCAAAGGAGAAAAAGGCTGTTGATTTTCAAATGAATATTCAAAGATTTCTGATATCTTTGATAGTTGTTCAAGTAGGTAAGCTCTGTGCTTAAGAACAATTTCCTGGAACATGTTGGTGATTAAAACACTATCTCATGCTCTTATTGGACGTTGCTCATTTAGACGTGGAAAAAGTAACATGCTTCTCATGTCCAATAATTCATAAGATACAAGAGATAGTATAATCCTGCTTGTAAGGAAACAAATTCTGTGAAGAAAAAAAAATACCCCAAATTAAAAAAGCATGTTTCAAAATTGTATTCAGTCTTCACATACATGTGTCAAATGTTTCCCTTTCTTCTCGTCCAGTCATGGATACTACTGGACCTCTTCAGGGATTTAGAATGCTATGATTCTTAAAAGTGCGTGCTGCTCATTGAATTTGAGAATGTTAAAAAATGAACTCCTTCAGTTTATGAAATTATTCATGCTGGAGGCAAACTCCTTTGTATCTTATGTCAGAGACCTGGTGGGAATCTTCAAATGGAAATAGTAAGAAGAAATGTCTCCTGATTATAACACATTTTTTTTTGAATGAAAACCTAATGTTTTGTTTACAAAAAGGAATGTCTCACATATCAAGAAGAAAGTCTGATCTTAAACAGAGCCCAGTAATAGCTGTAGCAGACACAATTAGCAAACCATGGAAAAAAGCCAGAAAAAAACATAAATTTCTTCTCTCTCTGTTTATGTTACATTCCTGACTCTATCTAAATCCAAACAGGCATGTTTTTCCATCAGTGTTAGTCTATGGAGAATTTAGTAGATAAAAGAGAAGCTACAGCCTTGAGACAATGAATTTTGACCTCACTAAACATCTGCTAAATAGAAAACTGTAACAATAAATATTAAATTGAAAAAGTTGTCAGGCTTTAAGACCTGGTTCCTTTTCGGTTTATTTAAAACAAATTGCTTCTTCCCTTTTTTCCTTTTCATGGGAACTTTTTTAACAACTAGATTTTTGTTTATGATTATATGAGAAGGAAGTTAGTTATATGTAAATAAATATGTAAATAAAACTGAGGTAGTGTATTAAGTAAACCCTAACACATGAAATGAAACAGTTTATAATGAATAGCTAAATCCATGAAATGGTTAGGCAAAATATCTTTAAATGCCCCAAATTCCTAAATATGTCACTAATCATAGGCACAAAGCAAAATTGAATTTCCATTTGTCTAGGTTCTCAAAAATTGATCAATAACTTAAAAGAAGCATGTTTTGAGCATGCAGAAGAATAATTAAACCAACATAGCAGTTTCTGTGCTAGAGGAAACTTCCTGAAAGTTCTAATTCTTCATGGAACACGGAACTAACTACATGTTCCATTCTGCTTTTATATGCGTAAAATAATCTGGCTAAATGATCTAACCAATCAGAAGAAATGGCTGATACCCTCACATTTTAAAGAGGGGTTGCTTCATACCCAAGGAGAGCAACAGATGAAAGTTAGGGTTCAGGCAAGGTCCCATCTAATAAGAAAAACTGCCCTAATCACTGAATAAGTGTGATGAAGCCAGAAGAGAACCCAAAGGTGACCTAAGATGAAGTGAGCACAGCCATAATCTAGTGAAAAGAGCGCTGATTCCAGCATTAAAGCGATGTAGGTGCAGAGTCTGGTTCCATTCTAATCACTGTGCAAATTTTGAGTTGTCTATACAGTATTGCTGAACCTCCATTTCTCATTTTAAGTGTGAATAATCACAGTACTCACTCTATAATTTATTTCAAGAATTAAATGAGATGATGTTTGAAATGTTAGCAGCACTCTGGCTAGAATAAATATGAGCATATTATTATTATTAAACACCCAACTGGTATTAGTACACAGAAAATCAGAAAATCAGTTGCACTCATATGACTTCTTGGAAAAAAAAAGTTAGAAATGGTTTTTGTATTTTCATGATTACTTGTGACTTGTTTCTACACTTATGGCTCCAGTAGGTCTAGAAATTGTTTTAAGAGGTATGCTTTGGCAAGGAGTTTCCTGGTGGCTCAGACAGTAGAGAATCTTCCTGCAGTGCAGGAGACCCAGGTTCGATCTCTGGGTTGGGAAGATCCTCTGGAGAAGGAAATAGCAATCCACTCCAGTATTCTTGCTGGGAAAATCCCATGGACAGAGGATCCTGGTGGGCTACAGTCCATGGGGTCACAAAAGAGTTGGACCTGACTTAGTGACTAAACAACAACAATGGTATGGCAAACAAAGGCGGACTGTCGGGCCGAAGCCCCTCACTACCCCACCTAAGTCTGCTTCTACAGACTTAGGATATCCACAGAGTCCTAAATCCTAAATCTGTAGAGGGGCTGCCCAGGAATGTGCATCTGAGGGCTTTCCAGGTGGTTCAGCGATAAAGAATCTGCCTTTCCATGCAGGAGAAGCAGGAGACGGGTTTGATCCCTGTGTTGGGAAGATCCCCTGGAGGAGGGCATGGTAACCCACTCCAGTATTTTGCCTGGAGAATCCCATGGACCGAGGAACCTAGAAGGCTATGGTCCATGGGGTTCAAAGAATGAGATACAACTGAAGCGACTGAGCAGGTTTGTAGAAGTCTCTTAAGAAGGCAGTCATGTGAACAGACAGTCTTTTTTTTTTTTTTTTTTTTTAACTAATCTAGCAACCATTTTATTTTATTTTCAGTTTGGAACATGATTTTTTTTTAATTTTTATTTTTACTTTATTTTACTTTACAATACTGTATTGGTTTTGCCATATATTGACATGTATCCACCACGGGTGTACATGCGTTCCCAAACATGAACCCCCCTCCTACGTCCCTCCCCATAACATCTCTCTGGGTCATCCCCGTGCACCAGCCCCAAGCATGCTGTATCCTGCATCAGACATAGACTGGCGATTCGATTCTTACATGATAACATACATGTTTCAATGCCATTCTCCCAAATCATCCCACCCTCTCCCTCTCCCTCTGAGTCCAAAAGTCCGCTCTACACATCTGTGTCTTTTTTGCTGTCTTGCACACAGGGTAGTCTTTAGGGGGCAGTGTAACAGGATACCACTGGCCCAAGCATCTTTGTGTCCTAGAGTCTCAACTGGTTATGCGCTGAAAGGTGGTTGGATGCTAGAACAGGTAAAACTTCAAGTACTTGTGATGCCTGTGCCCCTGTTTGGGATGATCCCCTGGAAAAAGAAATGGCAACCCACTCCAGTATTCCTGCCTAAAGAATTCTATGGACAGAGGAGCCTGGTGGGCTACACAGTCCATGGGGTCCCAAAGAGTCGGACACGACTGAAGGACTAACACTTTCGCTTTCACTGTTGTGAAAGGAGCCCCCAAGATTGACTTGTCAGATTAACTAGCCATCATTTGGGACCCTGAGCGGAAGAGCAGGAAACCTGTGAAAGAAGCAGAATGGCAGGGAGAAGGGCAGGTGAGGCACCTAGAGAGGAGCAGGAAGGAGAACCTCCGAGCAGAGAGGGGAGGAGAGGCAACAGCGAACAGGACTGGGCCCTGAAAGGAAAGCACTGCTCTACAGAGGCGCCTGAGAATAAAACTAAGTGCTCAGCAAAGCCCCAACGGTTGTGAGAAAAAATAGTAATAAATCATTGACTTAGAGCCAAGAGCACCTTTCTCCTTATGAACCAGTCTGAAAACACTTAAGAGAAAGTATTTCGCTTATATTACATCTGCTACTTTTTAGCAGTTATGAACATTATAGAGGAAAATCATATTCATAAATAAAAGATCATTTTATTCTGGAAAAAAAGAGAAAGCACGCCATGCAGAAAAAATACCTCCGATGCATTATTACAAAACAATACTACAGTCTCCCCTTTGCCCTCTCTGGCATACTTTCGGCCACTAGCAATCAGCAAACCACTAGGTAGGAGGAAGATGGCAGACTGCAACAGTCCAGAACATCCTCCCATAGAGCTAATAAAATCTTTAATGCTAAAAGAGCTACTCTAAAGTGTGTTTGTTACCTAACTGAAACTTTATTCATTTATCAAAATGTAAATTTTAAGTTTAGCGGCTATTTTTCATCATCTAATTTGCATCATCTCATGGAAAACTTGAAAAGCTATTACAGGCCCACTTACTATGATGTAAGTAGAAAAAATATGAAAGGAAAAAAAAATGCCCTCCTTGCTCTTAGCTGAGTTTGCCAACATGTATCAAAAGCAAACAGAAATGAATATTTTGGGGCCCAATAACTGAAATTGGGGACGGGGTATCTGTCCCTTTAGATAAAATATATTTGTTCATTTTTATTCAAATACTTTGCTTTTTCGTTTTTGTAAAATGATCTTGGGGATACAGAACTGTTTTCCCAGCAGGAAAAGATACCCGATATTCAGATCTGAACCAGTTGACTAGTTATGACATGAGTCAAAAGTAATATTTGCACCTCCCTAAATACTTGTGTATATATTTGTCATCTCTAAGTGAGGGTTGGTCCATTTATCCAAAGCAAACTTCAGCAGAATTTGAAGAGTGAATCAGAACATCCGTAGGAGCCAAAAAGGCCATTTGGTAATCAAAGGACAGCAGTATCCTTCAGTATTTCAAGAAATAAACACATGTGAAGGAAAAATAAATGCAAAAGAATCTAATCACTAAAAATGCTTTGCCACATTACATATTCAGCTTTGAGCACTAGTTTTAAAAATACAGTTTAGACTTGGGAGACATTAGTTTTCAGGCCATCTAGTCAATTTCCTATAAACGCTGAATGGCTGATCATTAGAATAATTTCATAGGGCTCTTTGTTGAGTTGTTTTCAGTCTTCAGCTAAATGATTCACCAATGGAGTCAGCAGTGAACATTGTTATCATTGGTATAAAATCTTTCTGTTTTTCATTTGGGAGCATAATTTTGTTATTCTTATTCTCTCAGTTGTGTTGCTAATGAATACCAAAAATAACTGTTGTATAACCGCTGTTATTCATCACTAAACCGAGAAATTAGAAACATTAAAAAAAATACATTGACTTGAGAGTCAAGGCATGAGACACACACAGGAGAGGACATGGTTTTGTGGGTAAGTTGCCCTGTTGTAATATATTCAACTTCTATCTTAGGACATCAAGCTCATGCACAGTTGATACAGGTGGCATGAAATCATTAATGAACTTCTGCCAAAGTGAGTAATATGGTCCATTCTCACTGAAAAGATCAAGACCAATAGCTTTCTCAAGTAGTGTTGAGTAGCAATGAACTTCATCATCCTTGTGAACAGAGCTTGACAGACATTGTCAGATTCTCACTCCTGAGGTATCATTGTCATTCACTCCGCATTAACCCCGCTAGGAGCTACTGCTGGATTTAGCCTTCAAAGTCTCCTCATTATTTGACAAGTTAGAAGAGGTAGTGGAACTACTAGTAATTGGGAAACTACAACTCCATCCCAGCAAGTGACCTTGTCCCCAAACTAAGCTCTGGCTGGCCCCAGGTAGAACACCTTAATTGGCAGAGGAGTTATTATTGCTGCTCTTCAGCAGGAGTATTCCAGGAAAGGCATGGGTGAGAAGGATTTCAGCACGGCGCCGTGCGGATGAAATGCTGATAACTCCATCGGAGGCTGGCATATTGTGTGTGAGTGTCACCAGCTTTGGATTTATCTCTGTCACTTAGCTCCCATCTCAAAGAAGAATTTGATTTAGAGCTTCAAAAAATCAAGTCCAAATGAAAGAAGATTCAAGACAATTTTAAGTGGGAGGTCACGTTTCCTTCTGCCCTCCTATTTTAAAAACCTGATCCCTCAGCATAGAGTCAGATTGATGTGAAGTTGATATTCAAATAACTTTGGTAAAAACTTTTAATTAGGTTTTAAACTTTTCAGACCTCTGTGCTCTTGGCACCATCTGAAGCTGGAAATGACAAATAATACAGAGGCTATTCCTTGATTCCTAATAGTTTGTTTTCATGATCAAGTGGATTAAATATTTTAGATCTCACTAGAAAGCTACGAAACCTAAAAAGTTTGAATACTAATGAGAAAATTTTTTATGAATACCTTAACCTTGGGATGCCTTGCCACAATTAAAAATAAACATGCAGAAGTTTGTCCGGCACTTCAATTAATGGAATATCTTAGTTACATGTATGTATGAAATAGTCAAGTTTTATGGAATATGTTGAACTACTGCTCCAAGTCTGTTTGGTTTACTAAAAGCCAAAGCATAGTTATATTAGTCTTTTGACATATAAAAAAGTATCTATCTTAAACTCATTCCTAGGATTTGAAATATTCATTTGTAATTTAGTCACCAAGGGCAAATGGCACAGAGCTCCTTTCCCCGCTAGTAAAGAAGCGAGGTCCAGTCTGGTCTATGTACCTCTTCACCACACACAGCCTGCAAAATGTGGACATCAGCAACTTGTATCCAATCACCGTTTCTGAGAATAACTCAACGCAAGGCATGAGGTAAAGGCTTCCTAAAGTATTTCCACGTTTCCTAAAACCACCATTTATATTATTCTTTGTGATACTTAACTCACTGATCTAAGTGGAGTTTTAAATATATAGTAAATACTTAGTGGATCATCATAATATTTTTAAATTTTATTTGTATTCTATATGTAAAAGAGGAAAAAAGAATAGAAATGGAACCATCATTATTGCCCTCGAAATTCATGTGTGTGTGTCCATGCAGTCAATCAAACTAACTGAGACAAAGAATAAAAGAGGAAAGCTAAACTTCTTCTCAAATTAAAGTATTATATTATTTAGATAAAGGTAGATGTGTATGTTTAAGTTATTGAAATTTGCTAGATCATTTTGCAATCTTGGTTTTGCCTCTGTCAAATAAATATGATCTTTAAGTATAAGAAATGAATCTGAAAAGCAAAAATTTCTGGTCTTGATTTAAAATCACCAATGTTTCGTATTTGAAATCTAATCCAAAATGTAATAGGGTGTATTATTTAGTCTCTGATACCTTATAGGACTTTCCTGGTGGCTCAGATGGTAAAGAATCTGCCTGCAATGCAGGAGACCCAGGCTCAATTCCTGGGTCAAGAAGATCCCTTAGAAAAGGGAATAGTAATCCACGTCAGTATTCTTGCCTGGATAATTCCATGGACATAGGAGCCTGGCAGGCTACAGTTCATGGGATCAAAAAGAGTCGGACGTGATTGAGCCAATAGCTTATATGATTGGTTCTTATGAGTGAATACTGTCATTAAATTCATGTTTCTCATTTCTTTTACATTACTAGTGCAACTCCTGGGTTCTCCTGGGCACAAGGAAAAACAGCAGTCTTTGACGTGCTCAAGAAACCTTCAACCCTAGGGATAGTATTTGCAATATTAACAGACCATAGGAACCCCAGGGCATCAAAGAAAGAGTGATCATCCCAATATGCCAAGACAAAGAAAGTCTTCTGGGATGTAGAACTTTGAGTGCTTAACGGTAAAACCAGCAATATCCTCAGCAAATCAGGGAAAGTTGGTCACCCAAGGAAACAGCACCTTTGCAAAACCCATATGAGTGTGTTTTCCAAACTTTCCCCCAGCCAACTTACAGCCAAGGCAACAGTCTCTTCAGCTTAGGGAAATAAAGGATGCAATGGGGATTTTTTTTTTTTTTTTTTTTTTTTTTTTAGTGTTGGTCTTAAGAACGCAGAGAATGAGAGAATATGAAGAGTTGTTATATTCTTTTCAGCGGCCCTTTATAAGCATTTTCAATGCATCTTCTGAACCCCTGTTCTTAAACCTTGTCAAGCTTTCGTGAAAGGTACAAACAATACTGCTGAGACAAAAGTTGTACCCTACAAAGGAGCAGTAGAAAGCTAAATACAGTTGTACACATTCCAAGATTTTGGTCCCAATAAAACATGATAGCCATTTGTTTGTTTTTAAACTCTCTTAAAATCCCATTTTTTTTGCCTCATGGCCATAAGCTAGGGAATTGTCTGAAGGGCTCTAACACAATGATGTGACCCAACCCCATAAAAAAGAATATATCAGAGTACCAGGTAACATTTGAAAGATTAATAAGGTGGGAGGGTTTGGGCAGAACATCCAGTAATTTCTTCTCGGTAGTTTTTCTAAAGCAGCTGAGATGCAGAACTCCAGCCCTGCTAAATTAAACATTTCAGCCCAGCTAACTAGTGCCACAATACACAGGTAGAAGTAATAAGTAATAATGAGTTTTGGGCCATTGAACATTGTGAATTTTCCCAGTGTACCGCAATTATAGAAACATCTGTGCTAAATAAGTTCCTACTGAAAGCTAGGAGTGTTTAATAATCCTCACAATTTCTCATTATCAGCCCTAATACAAGGGAGAGTAAACTCCACAAAAGTTTACCATCTTCAAAGAAAATTGCCAGGAACGTGATCATTTCTGGTACTGCATTTCCCTAGATGATAAAAACACCAGAGACAAGCTCCTTGGAAGAGAACGTTAAACGGAAGCTTTAATAACATGTACCACAGCACAAGGCAAATAATGCCACTTTTCAACAGCCAGGCCATCTTGGCTGGAGGATCCTGACAATTAGGAGACTGGTGATGATCTTCAGCTTTCTCCACCGCCGCTGACAGGAGTGGTCGTCTGAAAATACATATGGCTTTCCTCGGACCTGTTGGAGCCACCAAGGCCCCACATGAAACAGTGCCACACCTCCTGATCACTTCCCACAGGACTCCTTCCAAAACAAGTGCGGGTTTCAGGGCCAGCATCTAATTCATATTAACAACCACAGACGGCCAGCTATGGCCACTGAGAGAAATGTCACTCCTCTGGAGAAATGTGAGTGACTTGGATGTGAGTATCAGTGGTTGATTAGGTGCCTGTATAATTAGTTGGGGAACAATCGAGCAGATATTACTTTGGAATTAGGCAGCACAAGGGAGTCAGTGAATGTCTGTAGCTGGATAAGTCTGTGATGAGAAACTGACAAACCGTGCCCATCACAGAATATGACGGCTTCATTATCATCAGAGAGAAAAAGTGATTTGCATCCACGCCTGTCACAATGGCTTGAGTTCTGTGACTGAGTGAAAGCGTCACTGATGCCAGACCAGACATGGAAGCCATCATTAAAACATGGTTAAGGCGCTTTGAAACTGTAAAGTTAATGTTTATGTCACCTTGGCTGGACCCCAGGACCCAGATATACAGTCAAACATTAGTATTCTGGATGATTCTGTGAGGATGATTTGGATTAGATTAACGTGAGTGTCAGACTTTATTTTTTTGGGCTCCAAAATCACTGCAGGTGGTGACTGCAGCCATGAAATTAAAAGATGCTTACTCCTTGGAAGGAAAGTTATGACCAACCTAGATAGCATATTCAAAAGCAGAGACATTACTTTGCCAACAAAGGTCCATCTAGTCAAGGCTATGGTTTTTCCAGTAGTCATGTATGGATGTGAGAGTTGGACTGCGAAGAAAGCTGAGTGCTGAAGAATTGATGCTTTTGAACTGTGGTGTTGGAGAAGACTCTTGAGAGTCCCTTGGACTGCAAGGAGATCCAACCAGTCCATTCTAAAGGAGACCAGTCCTGGGTGTTCATTGGAAGGACTGATGCTGAGGCTGAAACTCCAATACTTTGGCCACCTTATGTGAAGAGTTGACTCATTGGAAAAGACTCTGATGCTGGGAGGGATTGGGGGCAGGAGGAGAAGGGGATGACAGAGGATGAGATGGCTGGATGGCATCACTGACTCAATGGACATGAGTTTGGGTGAACTCTGGGAGATGGTGATGGACAGGGAGGCCTGGCATGCTGCGATTCATGGGGTAGCAAAGAGTCAGACACGACTGAGTGACTGAACTGAACTGAACGTTTACATCAGTGGACTTTGAGTAGAGCAGATATCCTCTGTAATGCGGGTGGGCCTCACCCAATCAACTGAAGGCCTTAACAAAATGAAAGATTGACCTTTCCTGAGCAAGGAGGGAACTCTGACAGCACAAGACCGCTGGACTTGGCCAGCAGCATCAACTCTTCCCTGGGTCTCTTCCCAGGCCTGCTAGACCACATGGCAGATTTTTGGATTGCCAGCCTCCACAACTGCGAGAGCCAGTTCTTTAAAATCAATCATGAATCAATCAGTTCTACTGGTTCCATTCCTCTAGAGAATGCTTATAACAGAACAAAATCAATACGCTGCTTCTATTCAATCCTTCTAGTTTTTTGCTATTATTATTCGCAATATCTAATATGTATTGTGTAGCAGGTAATATATTCAGTGCACTTTATATACATATATGATATGATTACTGGCTTCATTTGACAAAGACCAAGGCTTGCAGAGGCTGGCCAAATTGTCTAAGAACACATAACTGGTAAGTGATAAAGTCATGATACATGTCCAAGTCTGACCTTTTAGAGGCTGAATGTTCCACTGACTATAATGGGCTGCTCCACCAATAAAGTAATAGTAAATTTTAAAAAGAGAGAGAGAGAGAAAGAAATGATAAGAACTCCAAATACACATTTGGTTGGGAGAAGTTTTATCCTTAACCATTTTTGTTGCTTGGTGTGCAAGAAAAGAGCATAAGCCTGGGCTTCAGCCATCCTGCATGCTCAACAACTGGACATGTTATCTAATAAACTGTTCATGAACTTGCACCAATGTCTCATGCATGCATCAGATGTGATCCCAGAAAACCCCCTTAATCTCTCTGGATCTCAATGTTTTGTTTTAATCCATGAAAAAACAGAGGAAAATCAGACAAAATGATCTTTTAGGTTTCTGTATCACCTGGACGGTGAGGAAGCCTCAGTTTGAATAGAAAACTATTACTTGCTTTAAAAATTCTCTTGAGAACTAAATAAGAATAAATTCCAAAGTGTGTGGGGAAATAAAGAGGCATTAGGCACATATTTGATCTTCTGAAAATCACTTAAGAGCAAATACTGTCTTGCTCAACGTGGGAATGCAAGTAATAATTCGAATCAAGTTTCGATTCCTATGATTGCGATTCATGAAGTGTTTTCACATGGAGCATTTTTTCTGCTGGCATGATCCTAATGCTTTGGGTATCACGTCTCATGTAATCCTGTTCCGTTAGATAGATGAAACCTGGATAGCATTCCAACACAAAGCCATTTTGCTTTTAATCTGAGAACAACCCAAGGTTTTCAAACTTCCACATTATTGTGGGAAACATGGGATCTACACTTGACAAATTTTTAAGTCTACAGTATAGTTTTGTTGACTACAGGTTCAGTGTTGTACAGATCTCTAGAACTGACTTACCCTGCCTCACTGAAGTTTCATGCCTGTGGAACAGTAACCTCTCCTTTCCTTTTGCCCACATTTTCTGGCAACTACCATTCCACTCTGACTCTATGAGTTTGACTGTTTTAGACAAGTGGAATCATATTGTATTTGTTTTTCTATACCTGGCTGATTTTACTTAGGATGATGTCTTCAAGGTTCAACCATGTTGTGACATATTGCACAATTTCCTTCTTTTTTAAAGTTGACTAATTTTATTGAATGCATATACCATATTTTCTCTATCCATCCATCTGGTCAGTGGGCATTTGTTTCTATATCTCAGCTGCTGTGAATAGTGCTGTCATGCTTATATGAGTTCACTATCTCCTTGAAATCCTAATTTCAATTTTTCGGGTAATATCATAAGTGGGATTGGTGGCTCACATGGTAATTCAATTTTTAATTTTTTGAGGAAGCCACATACTGTTTTCCATAGTCTCTGCATGATTTTGCATTCCTGCCCGAAGTGCACAAGGGTTCCAATGTCTCTGCATCCTCACCAACTAACTCTTCCCAGTCCTGTCTAAATCTGGTTCTTCAACTTTCTTTTCCTCCGGAGGAGCTACCCCAAGACTTTCCCCATAAATTTTCTTTTTGTTTTAGTTGAAAAGCCAGTTCTCTCTGTCCTAATAGACACATAGCCCCCTCCCTTGGAGAACAGAATTCTCTCTTCCCACCCAAGCACCAGCTGTTCTTTTTTGTGGCTCCCAGCGCAGAAGCATCATAGAAATACAATGCACATCCTAGGAAGCTTGATGCTTTCCTCAAACGACTTGTTTTCAGCTAGGGTCTGTGACAAGGATGAAGCTAGCAGCCATCTAAAGTGCAAAAGGCAAGGAGGCCCTCTCTCTCACAGCCATGCAAGAGCAAGATTAGGTCCTCAGTGAGTGTCTCTGGAGACTCTGTGTCAGACATGCCTCCTTGCCTCACCCTTGGCCAGCTGTTTTCAAGCTATGTTTAGAGATGGAGGTTCATTTCTTCTGCGAGGAAATGTTTCTGGCTGCTGGCCACGTACTTCATATTGAACCAATTCTTTCCCAGATACTACAATTTCAAGGCAGCAGAAACAGTTGTGTTCTGAGAATCTGGGAGCATCAGAGGCTTCAGGAGGATTTTGAGAGACTGCCCAATTAACTCCTTACGCTCTACACATAGCTACTTCCTACTAGGATTATGCAAGGCCTAACTCCTACAAGTTCCAGAGCTCACTCTAACTGGGACTTCATCACTACGATAGCAAACAATTAGGAAGAAAATGTGCTTCCCCTGTCATTTCACAACCACAAAATGCCTTAGGAAGACTGGCCACCCCTGAGACCTCACCAAAATCGGGCAGGGAAATGTTGTTGCTCCTTGGAGAACGACTGAGAAATGGAGCAGGAAAGATTTCAATGGGATTTACACAGAAATTCCTTAATTAGGAGAGTGATAAAACACTGCTGCTGCTGCTGCTGCTAAGAAGTGTCAGTCGTGTCCGACTGTGTGTGACCCCATAGATGGCAGCCCACCAGGCTCCCCGGTCCCTGGGAGTCTCCAGGCAAGAACATTGCAGTGGGTCACCATTTCCTTCTCCAAAGCATGAAAGTGAAAAGTGAAAGGGAAGTTGCTCTGTCGTCTCCTAGCGACCCCATGGACTGCAGCCTACCAGGCTTCTCCATCCATGGGATTTTCCAGGCAAGAGTACTGGAGTGGGGTGCCATTACCTTCTTGCTTGAACTCTTGAGGGCTTTAGAAAAAGCATCTAAAACCATCTCTCCTGTTAGACATTCACTGGTCTTACTAGACAATTTTAATTCTATTGCTTAAAACTCTCTTTTGCATGTTTAGCTACATGCCTGGTGATGGTTAGGAAATATTATTAATTCCAGAAGAAAAAACTACATTTAAAATATGCATATATATTTTAATTTATATATATATACACGCACGGCTTTTATGCAATGTGCAATATACTGTTTGCCTCGTATTTTTTTAATATCATGTTGCTGATAATATCTATTTCATACATTATTGGCTTTTATCTGTACTAAAAGTCCTACAGCTGAAATGTTCCATGGATCAACAGAGCACGTATGGAAATGAAATATGTAGGTCTTGCATCTGTAACAGTGTTTGAAACAAAGAGATCATTTCTTCACTTGGCGCAGGCAGCTGGCACAAGCAGAAGTTTAAAAATCACTTTTTTGGATTGAAACTTTACAAATATGATTGTACCATAATTACAATGATGCTATATATAACATTCCTTGATGACAAACATAAAATTAAAAATTAGGGTAATGTTTTTATTCAGTGCTCCTATTTCCACGAAGAGCTAACCACAATCCTTAAGAGAATCATGTTCTTTGAACAGCTTTCTCTTACTATTATCTGCTCCTCTTCCTGAACACGCTTTTGCAATAGTCACATCTGCTCATCTCCACGGAGTCATCTTTTCTTTCTTTCTTGCCCTTGTCCCATACTTAATTTCCAAGACCTTTCATTGGTCTGCCATCTCTTCCAACCATCCTTTCTTTCCACTTCTCCTAAAATAGACTTTACTGTTTCTCACTTGGACTATTGCAGTAGCCTCCCATTCCCTAGCCATCTTCATCTTTCATAAACCTTCTTTCAACCTTTTCTTCATGCTCCAAAGGAGTATGACTTCTGATTACCTCAAAGATAAACTAACAAAACCCATTAAATAGCTTTCAAGTGCCTCCATGATCTGTCCTCCATGTAACTCATTTTTCTAATCTTTATCTGTTTGCTATTTTGAACTCTCATTTTTTTTCCACCTGCATAACTTAATTCATGCTATTTCCTTCCATTGAAATGCTCTTACAAGTTCTGAATGATTATCAAGTCATAGCTAAACTGTCAATTCTTCCATGTAGCTTTCCTCAGTCATACTAGACAGAAGTCCTCTAAACACAAAACTGTTTCTATACATTTTTGTGAAATAGATATCATATAACCTCTGTTCCTGTTAGAGCATATGTACATTAATGAACAAATCCCTGATATATTTTTTCACATGATAAAATAGCAATATGTCTTCTTCACAGTTGGATAATCAGTGAATAGGAATGAATGTATGTATAGCTGGTCCTTAGATTTTTTGTAATTCTGTTTTCTCCTTATTTCTCTAAATATTGGCATAACCACTATACCACTTATTCAACTGTGTAAATACTCATGGACTGCTCATTTCCTTTGGTCCTCCCCAAGTTAATCATTCTATTCTCAAAAGAACATGAAGGAAGCAAAATCCGCCATGTCATTCTCAGCATTCTCACCATCCCCAGAAGCTCATCTGCTTAGTAAAAAAAAAAGTAAATCAGAGCAAAGTGTCAATGGCAACAGTTCTTAAAGTCCACTAATTCAAAAGTTTACAAATGGATGCTTGTTTATGAATGGAATTCTATGATTTAGAAGGTGAAGTAGGATTTCATTCATTTTTTTTAAAAAAGCATTTAGTCTTCCACAGATCCAAAATTCTCCACAAAAGCCTTATCTTACACTTTGACTTAAATTTTATTAGATTTTAAAACAAATATTATACTTAAACTTTTAAGCTGTTTATTGATACAAAGAATATAAAAATCTTTAAATATACCCCCAAAACTTTAAAGAAACTGCATTACTATTTACCTGAATTAACTAAGATAAGTGAGAGAACAAAAGTAAAGACTATTAATGGGTAGCATTTAAGGAAATAATGTCAAAAATAAGTGGCAAGAAAAAAAACTTTCAAGATGTTGTAACAGAAATATTATAATGACTCATTGAATGTGAAGGAACAGGTGTTTTTATAGAGGCATTGAAATCACTTGCGTATCATATGTTGTTATATTATTTGAAGAATATCAATTGGCTGTTTTCTTTTAATGACATTAAAACAAGATATAACAAGTGCCATTTATCTAGATATTATTCATAATATAAACATTTCTAATATATAATTATTTCTTGGAAAACATGTCTATTTAGAATAAAATATTCTGTGAAAATTTTATTTTTCAATTTCAAAGTGATTTAATGCTAAAGTTATACCCATATGAATCCAGAATAGCTAAATTTACAGTTAAATTATTCTCCTGCAAAGGTTGTATTGAAAATCATAGCTTTCCTCCTTTAAAGGTGGTATCTAATAAGTTAACAAAGGGAGCAAGAAATTTAATACTTTTTCAGTTAGGACTTTGGTTGCCTAGGATAGATAAACCAATGAAAGCCAGCTTGAACAGAATGAGACTTCATTCATTTCTATAACTGAAAAATTCAAGGCACAGCTGACCTCTGCCATGATTAGCCTCAGGGTTCATATAGTGTCTTTTGGGTGCATTTTCTCTCCATCTCTCACATCCAACTTCTGTGGTGTTGACCAGTTTCTTCCCCATCTATTGTTGAAATAATTCCAGGAGGTCCCCACTACTCCTCTCTGTCTCAGAAATTCTAGTTATTCTCCTGGCATCTCCTTTGTTGTGTTGGGTCTCATGCTCACTCCTGAACCACTAAGCTATGTTCCCAATAACAATCTGAGGGTCTCTTTGGTCAGGTCAGATCTGAATCATATGCTTCAGAAAGATCTACCAAAATCACAGGAACTTATGGGGAAGGGAAACATCTCCCACTAAAATGGAAGTAGGATAAGTGGATGATGGGAAGTTCAGAAAGCAACACAAATCCTACTATGAGTTAAAAGAACATGACCTTGTTAATCAGGGACTCTAGAAGCAATGTCAGTTCTATAGTCTTTGGCTCTATAGCTTTGGACAAGTCATCACCTGCTCCCTTCTGGATCACTGCTCTAACCTCCTGAAAGTGTGTGTTAGTCACTCAGTCGTGTCCAACTCTCTGGAATCCCATGGACTGCACCCTGCCAGGCTTCTCTGTCCATGGAATTCCCTAGGCAAGAATACTGGAGTGGGTAGCCATGCCCTTCTCCAAGGGATCTTCCCAATCCAGGGATCAAACCTGGGTATCCCACACTGCAGGCAGATTCTTTACTGTCTAAGCCACAAGGGAAACTCTTGTATTTGGCTTCAGTTTCTTCTATGCACTACTCCTTGGATGAGATTCAGACAAACCACTACATAACCAGTCTCTGGTTACTTCTCTACCCTCTTCTCAAATTTCCCTCCCTGCTACCCTCTGAGCTCCAAACACCCAGGACCCTTGTTAATTCCACAAGCATGCCCTGGCCTCCAGGTGGCAGGGCCTTTGCACATTCTTTACCCATTGCCTAGATCTTTCTTCTTCCTTTCTGCTTAGTGAACCCCTACTAACCTTCAGATATTAACTCAAACATTATTTCTATAAGGACATTTTACTAATACCATCCTAATTATAAGGTTTCAAGTTCCTTTATATTGCACTCTCATGAAATACATTATTTAACAATACTAACTACAGCTTTTACTTTATATGTATTTGTATAAGTTGATTAGTTAATATCTTTCTTCCCCACTAAAGTATAAGCTCCATGAAGAAAATATTATATGTGCTTGTTGCTGTATCCCTGTACCTACCATATAGTCAACACTCAATAAATAGTAGAAGGAATAAATAAAGATACTTCATGAAAATGTGTCTCAACTTCTCATCCCTAATGTACTGGAGTTGAACTAAGACATCTTAAACCATCAATTTTGGCTCTTAAAATTTTTGATACCAATTAAACACTACAAATGCTTCATGTTATAGGTAAATAAATATCTAAATAATACCTCAGAAGAAGCTACTTAAATAAAAATGGTTATTTAGCCAATGTTATAGAGGAAAGGCCAAAAATATCCCTTAAATTAGTAAAATATTACCATTCAAATTATAATGATCAATTCTCCATTTTCATTGCTATTAGATTAAGGACACATCCTCCACCTTCAATTAAGAGCATTTAAGTCAGTGTGAAAATCACTATACAAATGAGGATTAGCACCACTGAACTTCTCTGGGCATGGTAGGGTCAAGATCACATTATGAAGCAAGTAAAATTTGCCATGTTCACCCTTGCTTTTGTTTTCCATTTCTCTCATTTGGGGGTCACGCACACCTGCCTACCTGCAACAAAATACTCAATGTCTTCTTTCTCTCCATTGGCTACCCCTCTATTAGAGACACCCTCTCCTGCCAAACTAGACCTGAGTAACACCCCTACATGCACACTATGAATCACCACCTTCTACTTCTCCATTAAAACTTACCTCCCTTTTCTTCTATGTCTTCACAGCCCTGATTGTTACTAGGTGTCAATGGTTGTAAGAGGTTATTAACAAGAAAACTCATCCATTCTAATATGTTATATAGTTAATTAATGTTACCTCCCTCAAGATAATAAGGCATATGTCCCCTTAAAGGCTTTTAAGAATGACAGTAATGGTGGACATTTCAGGCACCACTGCAGACTGATGAGGGAGATGGATTTTAAAGCATGGGGGGGGGGGGCCTCCTGTGGATCCTCAAATTATTCCATGCAGGCAGCTGCAGACTCTGCCCATGAGTAAGCCAGTCTCTCTCTGGAGGACTTTATAAACAGCATGACTTTCACTGTTTGACAGGGTTGAAGCATCGTTCTCTCTGAAAATAACCTCTTTTAAGGTGTCACCTGTTTACGAAGCTGTGGTTTAGACGTTCTCGAGTCTAGGACGGCTAATCCTCACTCTGAGATTGAACAGGTCAGCCTGCCTTAGGAGACAGGTGAATTCGGAGGTGTCTAAGCAGCCAATTGATTTACTTATCATTTTCATTTTGGATTCCAATTCAAGCATACACCCTGATAGAAAGGAAAGGGAATGCTAAAGTCTCATGGTGTGCCCTGCTCTCCCAGAACGTGATACCACCCCTCCTCCATAGTCTGTGAATCTCCTGTTGATATCAGGGGGAGTCACCACGTGCAGAGAGGAGAGACACATGCCGGGAGAGGGAAGCCCATTATGTAGTTGAGAGCTAATTTTGCTTAATCTTCTTGATCTCCATAAAGAGTGTTCTGAGGCCCACAGGATTTAAACAAAAAAGATAAAGATGAAGAGGGACTGCTCAAGCAGAACCAATGTAATACTTATTTATTAATGTCGTCCATCACAATGTGTTTATATGTCTAACCAAAATTTTAAACTATCTGATTGAGAACAGAGGAGGAAACCCGACTGCTGTATCCAGGCAGTACAGGCTCATTCCATCTCTATGTATGTACATTTGGACAATGAACTGAAATGATGTAAGTATCACATTAAACACTTATGCTTCTATTTAAATGTTTTTAAAAGATAACTATTACACAGAGTGAAGTAAGCCAGAAAGAAAAACACCAATACAGTATACTAACACATATATGTGGAATTTAGAAAGATGGTAATGATAACCCTGTATGTGAGACAGCAAAAGAGACACAGATGTTTAGAACGGACTTTTGGACTCTGTGGGAGAGGGAGAGGTGGGATGATTTGGGAGAATGGCATTGAAACATGTATACTAACATGTAAGAAACGAATCGCCAGTCTATGTTCGATACAGGATACAGGATGCTTGGGGCTGGTGCACGGGGATGATCCAGAGAGATGATATGGGGTGGGAGGTGGGAGGGGGTTTCAGGATTGGGATCTCATGTACACCCGTGGCAGATTCATGTCAATGTATGGCAAAACCAATACAGTATTATAAAGCAAAATAAAGTAAAAATAAAAATTTTTAAAAAAAGAAACAAACAAAAAAGATAACTAAAAATATAAATGTGTGACCCTGGGTTTATTCTTACATAGAAATCTCATCTTAAGGGAGAATCTTCACATACTTAGTAGAAATTAATAGACTTAATATTAAAGGAGCCTTATTTTTCACTTAAACTTCTTCTGGGGAAAGTTAGGGAGGAGAGGGGGTGTCCAAAAAGAGCAGGGGGAGTGCATTCTCACAGCTTAAGAGACAAGCTTCTGCAGTACATCATTGAATCAGATCAGAATTGGAAAACACTTTAAAAGCCTCCAGATCAAGCAAGAGATAGTGTATTTCACCCTGAATTCTTCCAGTGATGGAAGAACTCATCGCCTCTCAGGCATCTCATTATAGCTTTGGATAGTTTGCCATATTATACGTCTCTCCATTGTAATACTTGGAAATCTGTGCGCTTGTAATTTTCTCTTGTTGGTCCTACACTGCCTCTCTGAGCCAACTGCACAGAATGAATGTAATGTTTCTGAGTATGGGCCTTCAAATATTGAGAGGTAGTCCCTTTTGAATCCTTTGTTGGCTCAGTCTGTGCTTTATAATTATAATAAATACTACTACTGAAAGTTCTCCAAATTTCCTGAAGTCTTCCTCTTTTCAGAGATGTATATCATTAAGTCAGATTTATCTTTTCTCTGGATTTTTAAAATTTGTCCTCTCTTATTTGGATGATTAGTTAACCTGTAAGATTTTCTAGATGTTTGGATTGTCTACAACAATTTTCAGTTCAGTTTAGTCACTCAGTCATGTCTGACTCCTTGCGACCCCACGGACTGCAGCACACCAAACTCCCAAAGCTTACAACAATTTTGGATGTTGTAAATTTAAAAGGCATTTATTTGAAGAGGAAGGCAATCCTCTACAGTACCTTCCCTGGCGTTCATACACAACAAGGCTTGAAAATGCTTGACTAAATACATGAAGGAATGAAGATTCCTTGTGTTCTTACACTCATAGAGGGCTTGATACTTTACAAATGAATTAAACCTATTATTCAAATGTCACTGTACACAAGAAGTCAGTGCAAAAAGTATTATTATCCTTATCTTATAAAAATGAGAAAATGTGCAACTTAAAAGTAAGTGCATTTTGAAGAAAAGCCTTTTACTGGGACAAAAACTATTCTGAACTTACTAATTCCTATGCTACTATAACATACATTCACAGGCTCTCAAAAGAACTAGATTTTTTAAAAACATCTTTGCATTATAGAAAAGTCACTAACTTTTGCAGTGCATTTTTATTTTAATATAACACATTTCTTGGCCAAAATATTTTTCCTGATGTAATGAAAAAGCCACAGTAACAAACTATTCTTTCAATAAGACAACTTATTTTTTTTAATCTCAAAAATCTTTATAATTAACATTTATAACAAGAAAATCATTATTTTTAAATGAGATATGTTGAGGAAGAAAAATTGAATTTTATTAACCTATTAAAAAATATTTATTGAACTTTTATTGTGCTGAGGGTAACTGAAGAATAATAAAGAAGGTCCCAAAGCAGGGACCATAGGGAAGGATGACTCAAGAAACATCAGCCTTTGAAATTAGGAGATACTTGTATGCTAAGGGGATAAAATTTAGCAATGGAAGCTTTCTAGGGAAATCTTAAAGGAATTGTAATTAGAAGGTAGAGGCGAAATACATTCCAGCCAATTTATATGCATTGGTTGACATTAGATAAACATGTAAGAGAATTCAGTATGACTCTGTTTCCTTCACTTTCCATTTCACGTCTATTTCAAGTAAGTAACCTTGTTTGTATCTAACTCTGCTGTCTGAGGTCCCTGGATGGAAGACAATGGAGGAAAGTACACTTATTCCACAGTGACAGAGACTTTTATTACTGCTACCAGAAGATTTAGAAACTTCTGCTGATATATGCACCAGATATGAGCTTCTTGTCTCACCAGAAACCTACGGAGTCCACTGTGAGCATTTCTGGAGGAATGCTCAGGAATGCCCAGAAGTTCTCTCTTGCTTCCAGCTGTTCCCTTGACCAAAATAAGGAGAATCCCCTCTACCAACAGTTCAGACACACACAAAAAACCCATCTTCAGCCACCTATGTCCATCCAATCACTCCTGCAATTAAACAGTCTCTGCGAGGTTTGCTATGACGCTTGTCAGGGCCTTCTACCACTTACTCATTCTTTGTCTTACTAGAAATGGTAAACTGGTAAACTATTTTTTAGCTCTCACTTCCTGCCTAATGATCCCCAATTCTTTAAGCTTTAGTCAGAATACTTATCTTACAATTGTTCGCTTCTATTCATGGTTTCCCTCTATCACCATAAAATTTTTCTGACACTCTGACTTGAAAGTCAAACTGTGCCCCTGTATTCCCTTAAAATCCCTACAAGAACTATTTATTCATGATGAATTGGGTTTTTTAAATTTTTACAAACAAAAGGATTTCCATAGCTTCCCCAACACTCCACAAATATTTCATGAGAAAGGCATGCTAAAATGAGACTCTCATTCTGGTAAACTATGGCCTGGCGTATGTGACATCAAAGCATTTTCAGACTGATAATATTTGTTAGATACTTAAGGCATGGCGGGCTGATTATTGCAGATATAGGCCAGCAGGGAGGCAATTTTAGGCTTAATTACAGATCCCCTGTATATATTGCATGTTGCTGGACAAGCTAACAAGCCTCATGTAACAATTGGGGATAAAAAAAAATTGTGATCTTGACACCCCTCCTAGAACTATTACGGGTACCATCCTTATGAATCGCATGTGAACGGCTATATAAAAGAATGGAAATATGTTTAGATGAAATAAAAGTCACTTCAAATTTAGAAAATTCAAAAAATAAACTCTGAATATGGCTCAATCTTCATATTTAAGCTTCCAATATCATATAGTTCTAGGATGGACTATATGATGCAAATGATCTACTCAAAGATTATTTAAAACTATGAGATCATGATTTGCTATATTTTGGCAGCTTGCTTCCTCATTCTCAACTTGGTTCCACTCAGATTCAAAAGGGTGGGCCGCAGACCCTGACAGAGTCTGAAACTCCCAAGCGGATGAAGCCCCATCTTTCAAGGTCTTTGAGTAGCATCCTTCCCATGGGCCCTGATGTCTAGAGCAGAGGCGCCTCTCTCTTTCCAGGGTTCCCTTTGCACTCCAGTGGCTCACATTTGCTCTAGTCTCTTACTTGCCAGCCCCTGACTGCAGATGCTCCCATTCTATCCCAGGGACCCTCTGTGGACCTCTGGGATCTATTTTCCTTTAGGCACTATCTTTTAATGAATCTCTATATTCTATACCAGAAAGATCTAATTTTCAAAACACTTGCTCTAAGGGAGAGTCTCTAAAGATCTTCTGAAGAGTTGATGTCTGTCCCTACTCACCCTAATAGTAGCCTCTCAATTTATTAGGTCCTGGGTAAAGAACATTTAGAAACCAAAGCACAATGCTAATAACTGTGAGATCACCTAATGGATACAAATGTTTCACGAAAGTGTTGCATAAGAAGGGGCGAATTAAGTAGATGCGCGAATCAGGAGGAGGAGAAAGAGTAATTCTGTTTAATAAGATGTTTCCAGCATTATCTTACTAATTTGCTGAGGAGCAGGTATGGGCCGTACAGCACTTACAAAGTAATTAGAAATCCTTGATAATTGTTTTTTTAATTAACAACAAAATTTGAAAAAAAAAAAAAAAAGCCTGTTACCCATTCCCACTTCTCTTCTGGATTAATTGTGCTAGATTCAGGAAAGGCAATTTATGCACAAGAGATTTTTCCATTCCAAATTACCCGGTGAAGAGGCGCAGATTGGACACTCTTGTGTAATTTATGAAGGCAGGGAGGGCCCTTTTATTTCCCCCTCTTTTAATGTTCCAAGAAAACCTGCTGATCACCTCTGACAAACTTTTGCTCCCTTATTAGGGGAGAGAAGATCTCACTACAGACAGTTGCTTTACCCTCACCATTTAATTCCACATCCCATCCTCAATTACTGAAGGTCACTGAGTCACATAAGGCCAACAAAGCAAATGCTGATCATCAGCCATGATGACAAGGCCATCAGCATAGATACAATGAGACCTGCAAGGTCTACGGAAACAAATAAGAATATTACTGTGATAAATCCAGACCCTTCATACTGCAAGCAAATGACTGATCACTTAGATAGCTAGCTAGAATTGACCTCCCCCGCAAGTGTTCAGGCTTCTGTTCTACTTCCTATCAGCCACTCTGCCTCCTCCCATGTCACTAGAAGCTGAGATCAAATATCACCCCCAATGAAGGAAAACCTGCTGATGAGAGTTGCACTGAAACTGATTCCCTCCTCTCCATCAGCACCTTACCAAACTTTGAAGCTGACTGCTGAAAGTCATCTACTGGGAAGTGCTGTTCTCTGAGAATTTTGCCAGCTCTTTGACTTGACAGTACTTGTGTCCGTTTTTATTTTCTATATTCTACATGCAAAAGGATGCCATTTTCCTTTCATTCTATGTTATGCCTAGGAATTGAGACTGAGTTTTGAGGTGGGGTAAAGAGTGCAAGGGACTTCCCAGGTAGTGCTAGTGGTAAAGAACTCACCTGCCAATGCAGGAGATGCAAGAGACATGGGTTCGATCCCTGGGTCAAGGAGATCCCCTGGAGAAGGGTGTGGCAATCCACTCCAGTATTCTTGCCTGGAGAATCCCATGGACAGAGGAGCCTGATAGGCTACAGCCTAAGGGGTAGAAAAGAGAATCAGACATGACTGAAGCGACTTAGCACAGGTGCAAAGAGTGTAAGAAATACCTGAACCTAATGCATACATTAAAAAAAAGGCAATTTGGGGAAATTTTAAATGCCCTATGTGTATCATTTCTTGCCTCTTTCATGGCCACTGAATGATATGGAAGGCAGACTGTCACAATGGCAACCAGGGACTCATAAAATAAAAATATATTTATTTATATTGTTTAGTTGTATAGGATTATATACAAGGATGTATAGCTGACCATACATCCCCATTTGCCCAAGGCTACTGTCTGTGGTCCTAACATATTATTAAAAGTGTCATTTTTCACCCTCAAAAGTATCCCAATTTTGACAATAAATTATATAGTGACCCTGTTTATAATGAAGTTAGAAGAAAGAAGCCTTAAAATGCCCTTCTGAGTCAATATGAAACTTCTGCTGGTGCTCAAAGAGAAAATACTTCAAGGACCAGGGTCCGATGATACCTGTTTTTCCAAGATTTTTGCCATTAAAAATCAAATTTTTATAACTTATAATTAGATGTAAAACTCATTCCCTGTGAGAAAGGATAGACACAGAATGTTCAATGGGGCAAAAATCAAGAGATTCAACATATTACAAGATACCTCATCACTTATATGTATGTTCAAAGATTCAAAAGACTTGGTTAAATGTCTCACATTTATTTATTCATTCAACAGATATTTAGTGAGTATAAGAGACTGTGCTAAGTGCTGTGAGGCATGTAAATCAAAGCAGACATGGGCACCACACTCACAGATACCACAGTCTAGGAAAGATGAAAAATGTGTACTCTGTGTCCATGAGCAGGGAAACCATGAAGTGTTGAGTGAGCTCAGTGGAAGGGGAGATGATATTCTTATTTGAGGGCATGAGATGTATACTGCTCTAACCATCCTGAAAGTGTTAGTCATTTAGTCGTGTCTGACTGTTATGTGACCCCATGGACTGTAGCCCACCAGGCTCCTCTGTTCATGGGGTTCTCCAGGCAAGAACACTGGAATAGGTTGCCATTCTCTTCTCCAGGGGATCTTCCTGACCCAGAAATGGAACTCAGGTCTCTGGCACTTGCAGGCAGATTCTTTACCATCTGAGCCACCAGGGCTGTTAGCTAACCTTCCTGGCTGCTAACATTTTGAGATACTTCCAAATTCCCCACTTGGGCTATAACTCGCCTATAATGCCCAAATACATGTCTTAGCAGCAAGTGAAAGAGTCTAGGAGCATTGCTGCTTAGAAGTGGAGCCCAGAAACCTGCTGAGTAGACCGAGGTGGCCTCCAAGGCAGTGGTGAGGGGTAGAGGTTGGAAAGGTGAAGGACCTGTCCACTGCCCAGGGACAGTCCAGCTCCAGGCCTGCTGAGGGGTGGCGCTGCTGTCAACATTGTCAGCAGGGGCCTGGGCCTGGGCTTGCTCCAAAACGTCATGTGAGAATTACTTCTTTTCAGATGCATACCTAGCCAGGAAGCATGCCGGCACCCCCAGCTGCAACAAAACGCCAGGCTCCCAACACCAGCTGACTATGTCGTTTGTTCCCTGTAGGAACACGTTCACAAAATTGCAATATAGTATTACTCTCTTGATTCCTACCAAGGGTCACTATAAGAAATGACCATATGAATACATTTTCTTCATCTTCTCCAAAGGCCACCATTAAAGATACTTTCTTTTATTACAGCAATCCAGGATTAGATTCTCGCTAGAGTTTATTTCCGGGAACATTTTCTTCTTACCAACTAGTGTATACCCTTTTATTAGAAAATGAGTACTACATGATTCATGAAATTTCTTTATTGGCCTTTGTGACCCACACAGGAACTAAATTTAATGTGTAATTGTAGAAACTATCCTTAGCTTAGGTTTCAGATCCAGTAATCTCCTCTATTCCTTTATATGGTCCTTCATATTTAGCCTTATTTTAATGTTTTATTGTTTCTGTGTAATATACATCAAATCTTTATAAAATAAGCAACATATACCAAGTATCAAATATTTGTATATTACATATATATGTATGTATAATATAAAATATTTTGAAATCTTGGGATTTTCCTGACAGTACTAAACAGCTAAAGTATTCACCTTAACTCTAACTCCCTTATGTATCATCTCATACAGTTCCACCATTTAAGTGCACGCCATACTTCTTGGCACATATTTGTTGACGGTCGCACAGAGTCGGACACGACTGAAGTGACTTAGCAGCAGCAGCAGCATGACTGAGTGACTTCCCTTTCACTTTTCACTTTCATGCACTGGAGAAGGAAATAACAACCCACTCCAGTGTTCTTGCCTGGAGAATCCCAGGGACGGGGGAGCCTGGTGGGCTGCCGTCTATGGGGTCTCACAGAATCGGACACAGCTGAAGCAACTTAGCAGCAGCAGCAGCAGCAGAACAAAAATTGAGTACCACATTGAGAGAGTATTATAATATTTGTAATCGGGGTAAAATACCATCATAATGATGTCAATGCCCCTTCATTTTCTGAACTAAATGAGCAACAAACATTGCTGAAAGGAAATTAATCATCTATGATCAGGAAATGTGCTTTGATTATTTGGATATTTCAAGTAATATCCAAACAATAATTTGTATATTATCAAATTTGTCATTTGATATAGCATAGATTTTAACTGGAATGCAACTTGGAAAATTCTGTCTGCAAAACTCCCCACTTAGACAAAGAATGCCCCGTATATCTGCATCTTAAGAAGCCCACTCATTTTCAGTTTCTGGGGTTGAGGTCCCCCTCTGGAACTATAGCAAATTAGGAGGTGTGTGATTCTTGGAGCTTTGTCTCTTACATTAATAAAGGCTAATCGTGTTTAAACATGTTAGCACAGCAAGCCCAGGGACGTGGGATAGGATGCCTGCTTTAAAGTGGAATTAGTAGCGTGAAAGAAGCTATGTGAAAAATCGTGGAGAGAAATTGATTGAAAATGAAAATGAGGTATCTTTTGAAGGAGATGGCCTAGAAGCCTGACAGTGTGAACTGACAAAATAAGGTTAAAAAATATAATCAGAAAAAGCTGGGCTCTGTGAGATTCAAATAACTCTTTTGCTACAGTCTACAGAGTAACTGCATTACAAAGAGGAAAAATTGTACCCACCATAGGCATACTGGACAGAAGACAGCTTTCAGAAAAAAGTCCAGAGCAGGAAAGCCTCTGTGTACATGAAAACAAATGGGAATAAAAAGAGATCCTCTCTTTAAAACCAGTAAAATCTCTCTTTTTCTCTCTCTCTCTGAATCATACATACACACACACACACACACACACACACACACACACACACAGTCTCTACCTTGCTTCCTCCATCTTTGAAACACCTGGCTTAAGTATCTCTAAAGCTTTTTCATGTCACTGATGGGACCCCCATCATCAGAGGAGCCTGCTCATCTCTGCCTCCCCTATTAGTTGTGAAGCTCAACTCCCTCTCCTGTTACTGCTTGTGTAAAATGTTAATGTTTATAATTGTTCAAACACTAACCATGATGATGTTGCCTGCATCTATCCCTCATGGTTGCTATGGAGACTTAAAGCATCAGCTTGAGGTACCGGGCTTCCTTCATAGCTCAATTGGTAAAGAATCCACCTGCAATGCAGGAGACCCTGGTTCGATTCCTGCGTCAGGAAGATCCCCTGAAGTAGGGATAGGCTACCCATTCCAGTATTCTTGGGCTTCCCTTGTGGCTCAGCTGGTAAAGAATCCGCCCCCAATGCGGGAGACCTGGGTTTGATCCCTGGGTTGGGAAGATCCCCTGAAGAAGGGAAAGGCTACCCACTCCAGTATTCTGGCCTGGAGAATTCCATGGACTGCCTAGTGCACAGGGTCAAAGAGTCACACGCGACTGAGCAGCTTTCACTTGAGGTACCAGGTACTCTAGATTCATGGTGCAAAGAACCAGAAGGGGGAACCTACACATTTTACCTGAAACTCCTTTCTGAGAGGGAAGACGCTCACACACAGGGTACACACACTCAGTCAGGCTCTAATGAGCCACAAACCGCTTGTTGAGTGTTGTGAGCAGTTCACGAGCTGCACACTGTGCCTCAGGGTGAGTTGCCTTTTCAAACAAGGAGTCAGGACCTCCAAGGGCCATATTCATTTTGTGCTAGTTTCTTCATGCTAGGTATTATAGAATTTCTTTATTTAATTATCGTTCTTCTCATGTGATATTCTACTGAGATTAAACATTTGGGGCCATTAATATAAATTTACATTATTGTACAACTATTTCACATAATTGTTTAAATCAATAATAATAATAATGTGGAGGAGGAGAAGAAAGAAAACATAATGTATTCCGTGCTTGCTATGTACTAAGAGCTTTATGCACGTTATCCCATTGGAACCTTACGCCAGTAAAGCCAGGATTGCTTTTGTTCCCATTTTGACTTCGATTGGATTGAGAGAAGGAGCTAAAATATGTGCGCTTGTGACATGGTGTGGCCCGGGAGAGCTAAGGCTTAGTTTACCAAAAAGCAAGCATTTTTAGGACATCAGTGTCTCTTCTGTAGCTCTCTTACCCTGAAAGCAAAATTCTGTAGAAGGGCTCTTACCCACCCAACTGGTCTTAGGAATGCTGCTTGCTTGCTGCCCTTCATTTACTTGATCATTTTAATGGAAAGGAAAAGACGATTAAATGATCAGGCAAGTCATCTGTTGGTACAGACACTCATGTATTTAACGATTCAATTTAAGGATGTCTGTGAAACTGTTAGATAGTGTCAAAATATTATATAAGTAATGCCGCCTCTTGCAAGGGGCGTACTTCTTATTTGGAGGGTCTACTTATGAGGCCATTAGCCTAATCAGGGACAGAGCCCCCCTGCCCTCAGAGGCTGGATCACTAACCAGGAGATCTGGGGATTGAGCGAAAGTGAAAGGCATGTCGTGGTTTCTCTTCATCCCCTCTCCCCTTATCTATGAGCAGTTGACAAGTGGAATAGCTGGCGTGGGTGAGTTGATCAGGAGGAGTGCGAGGGGGAGGCGAAGGCAGACAGCTCTCCCAAATTAGCCTGCTGCCAGTCTTGGTTCGCTGGCACTTTGACACCAACGTGAGGACGTAGAGCTTTATTGCAGTGGCACTTTGGCAGGATACCATTTCACAAGGAACTTCCAGCTCAGAGACGGAGAACAGGCCTGTTATTACTGGATGCTTTAAATTCATGGGCCTTGCAAATGGAGAGACGTGTTTGTCAAGAAGTCCACATTTAAAGAGCTTGATGTAGATTTTTGTGTGTGGGTGAAACTCACTTAACCCTCGGAGGGCTCACATTTCAGCTGAGAGAGAGCAGTGGTTAGCTGAATTCTACAGAAGGAATGAGAAGGCTTATAAATTAGCCTCTAAAAGCCAAATTTACTCAAGAATGCACAGTGGTAATAAACATTTATAAATGCCAAAAAATAAAGCATTTAGTGAGAAGGCTGATGTTAGATTGTGCCTATTTGTCATAGGATTTCACTGGAAGCCTGTAAGTAAATTCCTCTGGTTCTAAGGGATAATTTGTACGTTGACACAAGTGCTGTGATGTGTTGCAGATGCCGGAAGTGCTCTAACGCTGCGAATGTGAGCAAGACCAGCAGTTCAACCCTTACACACTCTAGCTGTAAGCAGATAACTAAGCTCCACGGGGCACAAAGTGTGAAGGTTAAACCTGTGGGATGGAAAGCAAGGAGACCAATTCATGTGAATAAAGTGAGAAATTGGTCTCACTGCTCTAGTCAAAGGCTATGAAAGTGTGTGTGTGTGTATACTCAATTGTGCCTGACTCTTTGTGACCCCATGGACTGTAGCCCGCCAGGCTCCTCGGTCCATGGGGTTTCCCAGGCAAGAATACTGGAGAGGCTGCCATTTCCTTCTCCGGGGGATCTTCTAGAGCCAGGATCAAACTCGTGTCTCTTGCATCTCCCGCACTGGCAGGTGGGTCCTATACCACTGCGCCACCTTGGAAGCCCGTGCACAGGTAACCCCAGACATATTTTAATGATGACTATGATGAAATCAAACAGCCCCAGGATGCCACAGTCAATTCACGATAGTAAGTTCCAAATTTTTCAGGGAAACGAAGAGATGTTCTCTGACAGATATACAAACTACCTGCTTGAGGTGGTTCCCAGTTTCAATGTTAGATTGTGTTAGATTCATTTTGATGATGTCGTGTCTTTGTGAAACTGAGGATCCAGTAATTGCGATGAGCAAGTATCACATGAAAGTCAACACAGAATGTGGGACCGGAACTGAGGCTAATAATGTCTAATCGAATTCCAAAGTTTAAGAAGTTGCACAGTCCAGTACGTACACGTATCTCGTTTGTATGTTTATTAGGTAAAAATGAACTGAAATTATGCTTTTTTTCCCAATTTATATGTGGCTTTTAAATGGCCACTATGTTGTTAGGACATGAATACTTACTAAATTGTTTGGACCCAGCCACTTAGTGCAACAGTTATATTATTTCTTTCGGCTGGGGAATACTATGAGGAAAAATTGCTGAGATACTAAGAGCACTGTGAATGGAAAAAGTTTTGAAACCTCTGATGTAAAGTTTTCACAGCTGTTTCTCGTCCATCCCTCCCTTTCTTTCTCATGCACATAGGCAATATATGTTTAAAGGAATTTGTCCTCCTTCCATCAATAGATAATTGCTAACAGACATTACTGAGCATCAAATACATGCTAGGCACTGAGCTGTTTGTTTAGTTGCTCACGCATGTCCGGCTCTTGTGTGACCTCATGGACTGTAGCCCACCAGGCTCCTCTGTCCGTGGGATTCTCAAGGCAAGAATACTGGAGTGGGTTGCCATTTCCTTCTCTAGGGTATCTTCCTGACCCAGATTGAACCCATTTCTCCTGTGTCTCCTGCCACTGGCAGATTCTTTTACCACTGAGCCACCACGGAAGCCCTGAGTTAGAGGCTAGGTATACAGTGTGAGTAGAACCGATAGTCTCTGCTATCAGGAAACATAAGCTTTTGAGAGGCACAAGCAGCTGATGAACAAGTTAACAAACAAACGCAAAATACAAAGTGCTCTAAAAAAAGAGTTATTCCTTAACAGCAGAGGCTCCCTTTCCCACTCACCAGGCTACAGAATTATGCTTGGCTTCCCTCCAAAATCCCCGAGAGCTTCTGAAACCCCACATGCCCACCTGCCCACACTACCGTGGAGTCAGCAACATCATTATTAGCGCTCAGTATCAGCAGCGGCGTGAGCACAGATGCCGAGGAGAAAGGGCTCTGGGCAGCTACATCATATTGGGGCGAAGGGACAGGGGTGTGTGTGACAGACTTTGGAAAAGGCAAGAAAAAAAGAAAATAGGACTATCCTCATGAGAACCACAGCCCCAGGCAGGGCCCCTGTGACTAGCATGATACTCTGCAAAGCCAGTAGTCCCAAAACATGCTGCTTTCCACCAGCAGCTTCTGAGAGCAGAGGAAGAGGAGGGAGTGTGGGGAGGATGCCACTGAAAAGAAATAGGGTGGATGTGGCATTCGGCCTGAATGAAGCACTGTTTGTCACTGATGCTAAGAGAGATAAAACTGTGCTCGGAGAATCTCCTGCCCAACGTACACCTGGCTTCTTCTCCTTCCTCACTCTGTCAGAAAGGATGCCTGACAGAATGTGGTCCTGCCAACATACCCTTGACCTCATGCAGAGTTACCAGCAATGTTTGGTCTCAGCATAGGTGTATCTACACATCTCTCAAAGAAACCTCTCAAAATTTCAAGCAGCAAAGGAAATTTTGACTAGAACCAAATTCCCTTGTGAGAGAAAGAAAGCTGAACACCAGAGAATTGATGCGTTTGAACTGTGGCATGGGAGAAGACTCTTGAGAGTCCCCTGGACTGCAAGGAGACCCAACCAGTCACTCCTAAAGGAAATCAGTCCTGAGTGTTCATTGGAAGGACTGATGCTGAAGTTGAAGCTCCAATACTTTGGCCACCTGATGCAAAGAACTGACTCCTTGGAAAAGACCCTGATGCTGGGAAAGATTGAAGGCAGGAGGAGAAGGGGATGACAGAGGATGAGATGGTTGGATGGCATCACCGACTTAATGGACGTGAGTTTGAGCGAGCTCCAGGAGTTGGTGATGGACAAGGAGGCCTGTTGTGCTGCGGTCCATTGGTGGTGAAGGATCAGATACAACTGAGTGACTGAACTGAACTGAAATTCCTTACCTCTATACATGCATCCTTACTCAGAAAACATTGCAATTTATGTGAGAGAATTAGTGCCAGAAGAAACAAGCTGTGAGAAAAGCAAATGGCGACACTGCCTCACCAAACAGAGTGAAGTTTCAGGACTAGGGGACATCTGGTGGCTCAAACGGTAAAGAATCTGCCTGTAATGCAGGAGACATGGGTTTGATCACTGGGTCAGGAAGTTCCCCCAGAGAAGGAAATGGCAACCCATCCAGTATTCTTGCCTGGAGAATTTCATGGACAGAGGAGCCTAGCAGGGCAACAGTCCATGGTCTCGCAAAGAGTCAGACATAGCTGAGCGACTGACACTTTCACTGTCAGGACTAGACCATCTGTCTTCCTCTTTAGATTTGTCTGATTCCAGGAATGCTTGGAGAAGTCAGTCATTCAGTGCCATCAAAGGAAGGACAGTACATTCTAAGTTATAATTTAGAGTCTATCAAGGGTTTTTTGCTTTTTTTTTGTTTCTCTATCTTGAGACTCCCCTTAAGACAGGAACCAAGGTAAATGAAATTATTTCCTGCCTGTGTTTAGCAAATGACGGTTGTAGGTTATCCCGGGCCATTGGACTCTGAGCTGTGCAACTCACAACATGCTTTCTCAGCAAGAAACTAGAGCAATTTGTCTTCTGTGGGGAAAAATGTAGAAATGGAAGGACGGGAGGCAGGAGGAGGGAATTTGAGAGGTGGTGTGATATTCAGCTACCTCAAGAGGTAGAGATAATGTTGCTTGTTGCTTCTGCTCTGCTGCAAGCACAGCTGTCATTATGAAGCAATTTGCTCATGAACCTTCTAGGTAGGAGTTGGGCTTATTCCCTCATGGACCCGTGGTGCGCAATCAAGTTGGCCATGTCTCTGCTGTTAGGTATTCTCAACTGTTGGGGAATCTTCTACACAGGCTTTTTTTTTTTTTTTCCCCATCTGAATCAGAATATTCCTGCACCAGGAAATCAGGCTTTCCAAAGGAAAAGGGTAACATTAACCTTGAAGGGTTTTTTTTTTTTTTTTTAAGAGAGGAAAGAGTGAAGCTTCTAAAAAGCATTCTCATGTTGCTCAGTACGATTTAGCACTTAATTGTATACTGTTTTGTTTTGTCCTCTGTTAGAACTACTGAAGGCTGGAGCTGGCCATGATCTTAGCCCTCATCTAGTCCAACCCCCTAATTTTAAGGATTTTAAAGAGAACACTATGGAAGAGTTTTTTGTTTGTGCGTTTGTTTTTTTAGCAGAGAAAATATCGGGAGCCAGATTTTTGGATTCCAGATTTTTGGATTTTTGACCCATTTGGCCGGTCTCAGGTGTTCTAGAAGACAGCAAATTTGAGATTGCAAACATGATTTTATCTTCATAACAATGTGCAAGTATTTACTTCCAGTGAATTTTTGGATTTCCATTCTTGATTTCTCTTATATGTCTAAGAAGAAGTTTTAAGAACAAGGCAAATACAAAGAATGGTATAAAGACTATGGCTAGTTTTCTTTTTAAAACTTAGTCCCAATAATAGCTAACATTATTTAATACTCATTCTATTCTATATCTTGAGGCTATAATGGACTTCCCTGGTGGCTCAGACGGGAAAGGGTCTGTCTACAATGCGGGAGACCCATGTTCAATCCCTGAGTAGGGAAGATCCTCTGGAGAAGGAAATGGCAATCCACTCCAGTATTATTCCCTGGAAAATCCCATGGACAGAGGAGCTTGGTAGGCTACAGTCCATGGAGTCACAAAGAGTCGGACACAACTGAGTAACTTCACTTCTGTTCTATATACCAGGGATGAACAGGCAGAGAAAAGTACAGACGATCTCTCTGTGACCAAAGAGCTTCTAACTTAGCAGAGGAGAGATACTCCTCCGTTTAACTGAGTCTTTTCTATGTGCCTAGACATACTGAAAGAGCTATAAAAGCATTATCTCATTAACCCAACAAAACACTGCAAAGTGAACAACAGTTCCTTTGTTGGCATCATTCCATCCTATAGATGAGAAAACCAAGGCGCCATGGCTTAAGGTCTGCAGGGTCTGGCCAGTGAAGATTGAGAGATGGGACTTGAACCAGGGAAGCTGAAGCCTGCCCTGGCTTGCTTAACCACTATGCTAAGTTGTCCTGATGAAATGGAACTGACAACACAGTGGAAAATGTACAAATGTCATTAGAGAAGCCCACAGTATTACCTTCTCCCTTTCGAAGAGCAGATTTGTAATTTAAGACTGTTAAAGCTCAACATTCAGAAAACAAAGATCATGGCATCTGGTCCCATCACTCCATGGGAAATAGATGGAGAAACAGTGGAAACAGTATCAGACTTTATTTTTTGGGGCTCCAAAATCACTGCAAATGGTGACTGCAGCTGTGAAATTAAAAGACGCTTACTCCTTGGAAGGAAAGTTATGACCAACCTAAATAGCATATTCAAAAGCAGAGACATTACTTTGTCAACAGAGGTCTGTCTAGTCAAGGCTATGGTTTTTCCAGTGGTCATGTATGGATGTGAGAGTTGGACTGTGAAGAAGGCTGAGCGCTGAAGAATTGATGCATTTGAACTGTGGTGTTGGAGAAGACTCTTGAGAATCCCTTGGACTGCAAGGAGATCCAACCAGTCCATTCTGAAGGAGATCAGCCCTGGGATTTCTTTGGAAGGAATGATGCTAAAGCTGAAACTCCAGTACTTTGGCCACCTCATGTGAAGTGTTGATTCATTGGAAAAGACTCTGATGCTGGAAAGGATTGGGGGCAGAAGGAGAAGGGGACGACCGAGGATGAGATGGCTGGATGGTATCACGGACTCCATGGACGTGAGTCTGAGTGAACTCCGGGAGTTGGTGATGGACAAGGTGGCCTGGCGTGCTGCGATTCATGAGGTCGCAAAGAGTCAGACACGACTGAGCGACTGAACTGAACTGAACTGAATCCTAAATCATGATCCCCTTCAATCTAGCTTGAAAGATTGAAGTAATATCTAATTTGAAATGAGAAAAATTACCAGAAAGGGTAATAACCCAGATCTAAAAGATATTTTATAATACTGGGACAAAACATCTCTCATTTAATTCATGTGGAGCAATCAAAAACTTATGTTGTCTTTTTCAATGGGCAGAACCTCATGGTGACTCATGCCTTTAGTTACTGGGTGGACTCTGCCCTCTGGCTCCTGCAGTTTAGGCAGCTCTTCTTCTTGTCTCTAGGTTGACAAAGATAAAGCATTTTTCTGTAAATCTTGCCTTGAACATGACAGTAGGGTCACTAGCCATCCCGAATTGGTCATTCTATGGTTTTCCAGTGGTCACGTATGGATGTGAGAGTTGGACTATAAAGAAAGCTGAGCACCAAAGAATTGATGCTTTTGAATTGTGGTGTTAGAAAAGACTCTTGAGAGTCCCTTGGACTGCAAGGAGATCCAACCAGTCCATCCTAACAGAGATCAATCCTGAGTCTTCATTGGAAGGCCTGATGTTGAAGCTGACACTCCAATACTTTGGCCACCTGATGCAAAGAGCTGACTCATTGGAAAAAACCCTGATGCTGGGAAAGATTGCGGGCAGGAGGAGAAGGGTGAACAGAGGATGAGATGGTTGGATGGCATCACTGACTCGATGGACATGAGTTTGGGTAAACTCTGGGAGTTGGTGATGGACAGGGAGGCCTGGCGTGCTGTAGTCCATGGGGTCGCAAAGAGTCGGACACAACTGAGCGACTGAACTGAACTGAACTGAGGTGCCCCCAAAATGCAGACTCGAGTGCTAAAACGCCAACAGTCCCAGGCATCTATCTCTTCCTACTTATGCTCCGCTGGACATCTGAGTGCACAGGGAGCTTATGTAGCCCATGTGGGTGGGGCAATGTCCAGCTCTGCTCATTTCTGGGTGTTCATCTCCTGTCCAGATTGACTCTACTGCTGATCTGAGCTGGTGAAATTCATGGTCCCACTTCTCAACAGCAGCAGCACACAGTGACAGCAGCCTGGTGAGCTCAGACGTCTCCCCCAAGGACAAGGCCTCTCCCTTGACTCCCTCTGTAGTTTGCCTGAGAGCCCCCAGACATGGCTCTCATCTGAGCCTCCACTTCCTGTTGTGAAGGATTTTCTATGAGAAAGTTCCCCCTCTGGAATTCTAAATATGTACAATGTCTCTCTGCAGAGGCTTCCTTCTCAAGCTATGATCTCAGGTCACTAGCCCACCTACCACCAACAGAACTTGAAGCCTCAAGGTAGGCCTGTACACAAGGGTTTCATTTCCTACAATTGCCCCTTCTCTCTTCTCTGGAGCAATCCCCTCACTATCAGAAGGCCTTATACTTCCCCCTAATGGGAACTTTGCTTCCATGTTCTCCGTGTCTCTGCAGTGAAGTTGGCATGCGGAATAAAGCTTATGGAATTTAGAAAAACCTTCCACTTAAGAATCAAGTTTTGCTACTCTAAACTGAGCTATGGCCTCTATTCTCAGGGAATTCAGCTTCAAACTATAAATGCTATTGGTTCAATGGATGAGGAGTTACTAAGCAACTTGCTAAATACATCAGCGATACTTTCAAAAATATTAACCTCATTATACTTTTTTAGTTGTCTTAATTTGGCACTGGCTCCTTACTTTTTTACTCTATTTTTTACTACTATGATAGCAAATGAATCTATGGCAACGTTGCCTTCACCAGAATGCACAGGAAGGAGACAGGAGGACAGAGGGGCCTCACGGTTCGAGGCTGACATTTAAAAGTTTGTCTTCCCCCCGCCCTGCCAGCAACAAACTACCCCACTAAAATAGCAAGGGAGAGATATCTCAGTGACTACTATTAAGAAAGGTTATATTTAAATTAATTTCCTAAAAAGGCTTTTTTTTTTTTTTTTTGGTCACAGGAAAAAAACCCTGAGTTTTATCTTCGAGTATAATAAGACTCTCTCTTTCCTTCCTGATCATTTCCAGACACAGTACTCTATCTTGTGGTGGGTTTTCCATGAGATATTTTACATAGAATCACAGACTAATTAGAACTGACTGGGTCCCAGGAGATCATCTAGTCCAGTCCTTTTAAACTATTTTAAGCCAGCAGAATTATGAATTTCCCCCCAAAAAGACATCTTGCTCCAAAATACCATATTCTAAAGGCAATGGTACTAACTCGGCAGAAACCGGATAGAGCACTCGCCCTAACCTACAGTGACCGCTGGTACCCAGGCAGTAGCATCTGAAAATGCCCTAATGTCAAGCACTACCGAGCCCCACCAAGGACGAGGAAACTCGGAATCAGAGGCCTCTCTATGTCTGGGTCACACTGCAGGTTGGGTTTCCTGTCTCTTAGCATTATTTCATGCTAACACACATTCCGGCAAAGGTTTGCTAAGGTTGTTTTTGGTTTTGGTTTGGGGTTTTTGTTTTTTGCAATTATGCCAACTAACATGTCTAAGTTATTTTGGGAAATAATTTTTTGTTTTAAGCTTTTTACTGGTGATGTATCTTTAAGCTGTAAGTCAATAGAAGACAGTGATCTCATTTTCAAAAATGCTACACTCTGAAAAGTTTCTAAAATCACAAAATACAGCTGTACTATTTACCAGTACCTCTTTGATTGGGAAGTTCAAGGACTCAGTTAAATCCTGAAAAAAGCCACATGCATCCTAAGGGAAATTTCAAGAGAACACCCTGTTCACGAAGGTGTTTCTTGCCCACTTCATCAAAGCATTATTTGATGTAAAGCAAGAAGAACTGGAGCTGGGAATTTAAGTCACATCAGGATAAAGAGAAGAATAGAATGGCAAGCATACTGTCCAGATCAAGAAAGGGGAGGGCCACCGTGTTTTCTTTTGTTTCTCTTACCAACCTGATTTCTGAAATTTGAACATCCAGTAAGTCTTTTTACACTCTGGAGGACCTGGTGTGGAGCTTTAAACTTCAGGAACTATGAGTTCTTCAAAGCCATGGAAGATTGATTTCATGTTTTTCTTTTACAGCATTTTGATGTGGACTTGGCAAAGAATGAGGTTCCTGTGCTAATTTCCTCTTGCTCTATGTAATTAGTCAGCATTTGAAATGAGCTAACAGGATATAATTGTCTACTGACCATTGCAAGCCCATTTGTTTATGACACACTCTCCCGGCTTTTAGATGTACAATATTATTACCCACCTCTTTATTTGTGTCGCTGTCTCTTTCCTCTTTTCTAATTTCTCTAGTTCTCCTCCCCTCAGTCCCTGCTTCCTTTGTGGGCAATGCAAGAAGGCACTTTTCCTTCCAGCTGGCAAGGCATTAAGGAGGTCTGAAGGGGGTGTACGGAGGGACTTACACACTCCCCAGAGGCCAATTACACTTGGAATCCTCCTGATCGGCCCTGATCAGGGAGCAGGGCTACCCCCTCACAGCCTATTGTGCTAGCTCGGAGCCACCTGATCAGCCTGGTCCTACCCAGTATTTAAATTAGGGCATCGCCAATCCTGGACCCACGTCAGGGCCTCTAGGTAACACTGGGGAATAAATTAACATTCTGCTGTTGTTCCAAAGCCACATGGATACCATCGTTAGAAACCCATCAGCAATAACGGGGACTGTTATGAAAGTCTCAAGAAGAAGGTGGGGGGTGGGGAGGGGTGAAATAGCATCATGCGATTGTGTGCCATTGCCCTGGGTCTTAATGCAACAATTACCATGCTGTCTTTGTTAGCTCTGAGTGGAGGAGTGAGAACAGTTTGACATGGCATCATGTTATGTGGCTAGTTACGTAAGTTTATTGCATTTCTTTCAGGATTGCCAAATACAGGGAAGGAAGGGAAGGAGTAAGGGAAAGAGGAAAGAAAAGGTAAAAAAATATATATATGTGTGTGTGTATATATACACACACATATATGTATCCTTTGTTGTTCAGTATATACGCAGACAATTCGTGCGCTAGCTAGAGTTGCAATCCAAACCACTGAAAACCTAACGTAAGTGGTCAAGCTAGTTTACAGGAACACTTGCATAGCAAAACAATGACAGAAAAGGAAGGCTAATGGAAAAGGACTAAGAGGAGAGTTAGCAGAAACCAAACCAACTGGCTGAGTAAGAATGTGAGAAAATATGTGTTTCAATATCAGTGGCAACGTACTTTACAGAATTTCAGAAAGTAAGAAGGACTTTGAATTTATTGAGGACAAATCTTAGCAGGACATCATGATGAAATGCTTTCATTTTACAGCAAAAAAAAATATATATATATATTGTGAGTTCCTGCATTCTTGTGTTTTTTCCCCCAAAGCAATTTGTGATATTGCTACTGAAAATTTGCAGTGAATTTCTACAATAAGTTTCATAATCCTTTGCATTCAAAATACACAGCTATTATATACTTACATCTATCTATATATCAGCCATTTTGCTTTCACTACTTTTATAACCTGTATTACACAGTGTTCTGAAATGAACATCAGAGAAGGAGGGAGTAAAACCATATCCTTTAAATAATTCAAACAGCTATTTAAATGAGGCAATAAAAATATTTTTAGGTGGAATGTATTGCCATTGTTCTCTCTTGAGAAACTATGTATATAATAATATAAAATACTCAGTTACTATTTTATAAATATATAAATCAGAAATGATTTTTCACTCTGCAATAAAAGGGCAATATACAGTTAATACAACTTCCAGAATTTTAGAAACATTTTTCAAAAATTCTTTGCTATTTTAAAAGTCTAAGTCATCAAATTTTATGCTGATTCCAAAGTATATTTTGTATCTTTTTTTTGAGAAAAGGATTTTTAATTGCATAATCATCTTAATTTTCATTATCATTCTGCATAGCCTAGATTAAGTAGGAATAGCAAATAAAACTGTGCCAATAAAAATATAAGAGAAATTACTTCAAAAGCAGTTTAAATCAAATTCAAATTTATGACATATAAAGAAATGCTAAACTCTGTGCATCTTAGTTCAAATTTCTGATCCAAAAGTATGTAGATATATTTTATCACAAATTATATCTTTAAAATAGTTATTTAATATGTAAAGAATTCAGATAAATTGATTTTGAAAATAGCATCTCAATAGATGAGTGGGCAAATATAGGCAAGGAAGTAACATAAATTAATAATAATCATGAAAATATTTCAGTCTTGTTAGTGATCACAGCGGGCTTCCCAGGTGGCTCAGTGGTAAAGAATCTGCCTGCCAAGCAAGAGAAGTAGGTTTGATCCCTGGGTTGGAAGATCCCCTAGAGAATGAAATGGCAACCCCCTCTAGTATTCTTGACTTGGAAATCCCATGGACAGAGAAGCTTGGAGGGCTACAGTCCACTGGGTTGCAAAGAGTTGGACACAACTTACAGACTGAATAGCAGCAGCAGCAGTGAATGCAAAAATGTAAATACAATCAGGAAGATACAACAATCAAATGTACAAAGACTTCAAAATGAAAATGCTAATGAAGGCATAGTGAATCAAGTATTAAATGGTGATAATGAGAGTCAATATCACGTCACTGGAAAGCAATTTGACAATCGATAGCACTGGCCTTGAAATGTTTCATACACTTAGCAAACACAAAATTCAGGCAAAAATATATATTCAGTAATTTTTATTACATACTATTAATATAATAAAAATGTTATTATTGTGTGACAATACAATAGTGATTAAGTAAATTACACATCGTTATATCTATTATGTAGCTATCAAGATCAACTGCCAAGAAATTTTTGTGGAATAGGAAAATGCTTATAATATAACCTGAAATACAAGATTCAAGCCTGGGTATACAGTGGAATCGGAGAAGGTGATGGCACCCCACTCCAGTACTCTTGCCTGGAAAATCCCATGGACAGAGGAGCCTGGTAGGCTGCAGTCCATGGGGTTGCGAAGAGTCGGACACGACTGAGCAACTTCCCTTTCACTTTTCACTTTCATGCATTGGAGAAGGAAATGGCAACCCACTCCAGTGTTCTTGCCTGGAGAAGCCCAGGGACGGGGGAGCCTGGTGGGCTGCTGTCTATAGGGTCACACAGAGTCGGACACGACTGAAATGACTTAGCAGCAGCAGCAGCATACAGTGGAATTCCAACCATATTTTTAAAGTATATATACCTGTGGAACATTTGCTCTTAGAATTCAGCCCCCTTCCTGTGAGGAAGCTCAAGCAGTCTGATTCAAGCAATTTCATGTGTGCTAAGTCGCTTCAGTCGTATCTGACTCTTGTGACCCCATGGACTGTAGCCCACCAGGCTCCTATGTCCGTGGGATTCTCTAGGCAGGAATACTGGAGTGGGTTGCCATGCCCTCCTCTTGGATATCTTTCCTACCCAGGGACTGTGCCTATGTCTCCTGCGGCTCCTGCATTGCAGGCAGATTCTCTTACTACTGAGCCACTGGGGAAGCCCCAAGCGACTCCATGGAGAGCCCCCAAAAGAGAAGATCCAATAGGTCATTTGGGCTACGTCTTATGTAGCCATCTTGTCAAGATGCCAGATACGTAAGAAAAGCCATCTCAGACCTTTCAGACTGGCATATCTGCCAACAAAATATCACCCAGTGACCTCAGACAAGGGCATGTGTGAAGCAGAAAAAATGCCCACTGAGCGCTGTCCGAGTTCCATATCCACACTATTTTGAGATATGAGAAATGGACTATTTCCTGCCATATCAGTAAACAAGGATGTCACAGTCATCAGGGATTTCAGCAGTCCAATGTGAGCTGGTAAGCCCTAAGGGCACTCAGTAAGGAGAAGAATTTCTGTGATCCAGCAGCCAATCCCTGCCATGAGCCCCAAGGGAGCTCAGGATGTGAAAAATACTGGATACTGACCCCAGAGAGCTGAGATGGATATGAAAGGAATACTTCCAGGGAGCCCAGACTCTTGCATCTTCCCATACATAGAAAAGCACTAAATTTCTTAACGTAGGATATCTGGTTTTCTTTAATTAGCAATAATCTTTTGATGTTCAGATTACCTCCCCTTCTATATAACCTGGCTCCTCCCCTCACCTCCTCAGAGCAGTTCTCTCAGGATTCGATTACTTGGAATGCTTGTCTCCCAGGCTTGAAGTCCTAAAACTTGCCACCAAATAAAACGTAACTCTCAAGTTTTAGATTGTGAATATTTTTAGGTATTATATACGACAGAGATAATCAAATAATTGTTATGATGCATATAGATGAAGATAGTAGATAAGAATCTTAAGGAAATGATTGGAAGAAAATATTCTAAAACATTTATAGTGGTTGCCTTTGGTGGATTGTTTATCAATAACTTTTAATATTTTTCTGTGCTCGCTAAGTTTCCAGTGGTAAACATGCAATACTTTTATTTCGAAAAATTTGAAAATCATTTTAAAAGTGAAAAATTCATGATCATTATTGCTTAAAAAAACATATCTTTAACATAGCATATCCAGAGAAATATGGCAAAGAGGCTTCGGATTAAATTACCTACTTGGGAATTAAATGGCCAAGTTATTTAATTTTTAAAGTAAAAACATTCTTCTTAAATTTTTGCTATTTAGACTAAATAGTCAAATTTGGAAAATAGCAAATGACTACTTTATACACGGGTAACGTTTAGCTCTGAGATCCTCACTGATGATACTGTACTCACATACCGCAAACTGTTTTGAGGGATAGTGAACAACCTCATCCACTCATGAGTTCATGGACCTTTCTAGTTTTGTTCGTCAACTTCATTTTAAATTCCCAGGATCCGAATTAATTGCAGGTGTCTGTTTCCAACAGGAGAGCAGTCCTTAAATTATACATGCCAGGGCATCACTTACATCATGTCACATCCTGTTACGTTTCTTCCCACTAGGAACTGGCATAACACAACACGACACGAGAGAAATGTATTGACATAGTGCAAGATGTCAAAAAATAAACACTAACTTTTCGCAGAAAATATGGTGCAGTTATTTTGAGTTATCTTAATTCTTCTGAGCAACTCGGTTGACCTTATTAAACTTTGGTCTTAAAAAAGCTGATGGCAGAATTGTTTGTGCTTGATCCCCGGAGACTTCACCTTAAGTTTGGAGGTTCAAAATGTGAAGCGATAACATGGTATAGGGGCTTCCCAGGTGGTGCTAGTGGTAAAGAACCTGCCTGCCAATGCAGGAGACATAAGAGACGTGGGTTCAGTCCCTGGGCTGGGAAGATCCCCTGGAGCAGGGCACAACAAGCCACTCCAGTGTTCTTGCCTGGAGAATCCCCATGGACAGAGGAGCCTTGTGGCTACAGTCCATAGAGTTGCAAAGAGTCGTACGCGATTGAAGCAACTTAGCACAGCAATGTGTATAGGGGAGATGTTTACATTTAATCAGATGATATTTTTGCAAGTGTTCCACTACAAATAACCTCAAACCATCAGAAAATGATGTTGAATGTTGACGCATAATGGACTAAGCTCATGGTTTCATGGGACAAGAGCACTAGCACAGAAGGAATGGTTTTAATGTGCTGTACAACTAAGGGTCAGGATTTGCAAACCAAAATTCTAACAATGACAGAGGGATCAAAATAAACAAATGACAGAGAGAAGCTGAGCTAGATAGCGATGGATAGGGCAACGTGCGCCTCATACTCAGTGTTCAGCTCCAGCCAGTGGTTGCCCTATGGAAAATGTGGGTCTAAAGTCCCAGGTCTTCCTGCTCTTCAGGAGAATATTTACATGACTGAAATATATTCTCTTTTAAATGCTGGCAACTAATTCATAGTCCCAAAATGTGAACAGGTTAAACAAAGCATATCTAGGTGCAGAAAGCTGTTCAAGATACAGGGCCCCCTCCAGAGTCTTAAATGGTAATATTCCCAATAATCATTGCGTTCATGGTTGAATCAAAGAGCTCAAGTGCTGGATATTCAACCCTGTATGAGCTGGACAGGAGCACATCATCAAGAGCAGATTTCTAATTTTTAACTAGGCTGATTTTGCTCCATGACTCTCAGTATCTTCAAGCCACCTTCAAGCCTGCTGCTGACATAGAATACTATTAACCACAGATAAAGCTCAAACACTCTCAGTGAAGGGTAGATGCTTAACATGAAGGGAATTTTTATACTCACATGTTCCAAAATGTTACAAACCCAGAATTCCCAGCTAAGTCTATAGCAACTTTTCACCAACTCTGCTAAGGGGCATGGGGGCAATAGACCTAGAAAGAGGGATGGATTGGCAATTTGAATTTATAAGAATTTTGAAATATAAATTGTTAATCCAGTTTTGTTACTTTCAAAGGTGGCACAGCTTTGTTGACTACTGATGAACTATTATATATCAAGTACTAGCAAGGGTTGAGCATATAAAAATGAGCAAAGCCTTGGCTAGTAGACCTGAAGAGTTCTGCAAACAAAGCATTATAATAGTACAACGTGATTCTTGCTATAAAAGAGGAAAGAACAAAGTCACTCCCTAGAAGAGAGAGTGATCAAATCCAACTGGGAATGGAAGAAGAACACTTTGCCAAAGAGCACTTGAGCAGATCTGAGCCCGAGGACTGAAACAGTGGGGCCAACAAAGAGAATGACACATAATTAAATAGAGAGAGAGGACAGGTCGTGGGGCTCAAGGAGACTGGAAAGGAGAAAGCAGTAAATTACAGGTCATCCTAAGAATTTGGGCTTAATATTTGTCAGTGAAAAATTATTAAAGGCTTTTAAGCAGAAAAGTACAAGTAGATCAAATCTTTCTTTTAGAAAAATCACTGAGAACAACATTAGGGCTAGAAGTGGGGGTGACTCAGAGACTGGGAAATGAGCTAAGAAACTATTTCAATAATCCATGAAAGAATCATGAAGGCTTAATATTTTTAATAAGCAAAACTAAGAAAAGGAAAATAATTCCTAGCACATTATATAAAGTATAATAAACATAACTGTACTTTGTTTTACTTTTTTTAACTTCTTAAGCCAGAATAATCAAGGATATTGTGTCTAAATTGCCACAAACAGCAACATTAGCAGAACTTAAGTTCATAAACAATCATCAATGACTAAAATCACGTATCAATAAAAATCTAGGTTAAGGAAGAAAAATAACAACTTTAAATCTCAAACTAATTTTTGTGTCAGATTCTCTTGATGCTTATTCAAAGGAGAAGTTATTTGATTAAATGAAGTTTAATTTCTTTACTAGAATTGGTGGAGCATAGAAGTGTTATGGTGTTTGCCTTAGTCTGAGTTCCCTGAGAGCAGAGTCAGAGGGCTCATAGACTCCTATTTTATCAGGGAGAGCAACTCTGGGAGCAGGCGTGAGGACTGAGCGGGGTGACAGGGAAGGCGAAAAAGCCCTAGTGAAGACTTGAGGATACATTCCAGGTTCAGCACCGCTAAGTACAAGTTGAGTGCTCCATATCCCAGAGTTCTATACCTAGTTAAGGGGAAATTTTACACCAGTTCTCACCTTCCATGGGTTTTAAACCAGGCTTGGTGGTGTTTTAGTTGCTAGGTCACATCCAACTCTTTCGACCCTGTGGGCTGTAGCCTGCCAGGTTCCTTTGCCCATGGGATTCTCCAGGCAAGAATACTGGAGTGGGTTAGCCCTTTCCTTCTCCGGGGGTCTTCCCAAGCCAGGGACTGAACCCGGATCTCCTGCATTGCAGGCAGATTCTTTACCAACTGAGCTGTGAGAGAAGCCTGGCTTAATATCACGCAATTAACTCCCTACACATTTCCCAGTTGCCCATGTATAACTCCCGGCAGGTCATTGACCAAGGGACTCCCGGCAGTGAAGGACCAAACAGGTCATTCCCTTCACCACATCTGGCAGTCCACACCTATGTGGAAGGCGACAGGTCCAACCTCTCAGACTGACCTCGCTTGTCAGACTGCACTTGAATGGCATCTCTCAGAGCCCACTCAGGGCTGCCCGCTGCTGCGAAGGTTGGTACAAGATAAGTGAGACCATCGGCACGTTAATGGGAGCCCACCAGGTACATGATGCTGAGCCTGACTTCTGAAACAAACTTATACAATCAAAATAATTTGTGATGATGAAAACAACCTGCATTAATTACTCTATCATCAGAACTTTTCACTAAGAATTTATCTTGAGATGAAAGATGTAAACATAAGTACAATTATTTAAGTTACTGTAGTTCTCACCCACTCAATATGCTTTTGATCTTAACCATGCCATCTGCCAGCACGTCAATTCATTTTGTACTCTAATTCTGTGATCCTGCCACACTTCCAGGTCTCTAGCTTCCCTCATGTCCTCCTCCCTTCCCACCTGGGATTCCACGCCTCATTGTTGTAATTATTCACCTGCAGATATCAGTTCCCTCACCTTGCTCTCCAGAACCTTGTGAAAACAACAGAAGAAATCAGAAGAGGATTTCAACAAACTCTCCTGCCAACATCCTCACACCTGCCTGCAGCTGGTGCACTTCTGCTTCTGGGTGGCTTCCCTGTTCCTGTAAGTAGCCTGCCCTTCCATCTCTTTGTTGATTCCTTCTCCTCTTGCTTACTAAGAGACATTGCTCCGGTATTTGTCTTCTCTTTCTCCTCTGTCATCAATTTTCCTTCTCTACTGGATCAATGTATGGCAGGCAGAGATACTAGAACATTCTGTTCTTTAAAATACTGGGGTTTCCCATGTGGCTCAGGGGGTAAAGTCTCTGTCTGCAGTGCAAGAGACCTGGATTCAATCCTGGGGTCAGGAAGATCTCCTGGAGAAGGAAATGGCCACCCCCTCCAGGACTCCTGCCTGGAGGATTCCATGGACAGAGAAGCCTGGCAGGCTATAGGCCATGGGGTCGCAAAGAATCTAACACCACTGAGCAACTAACACACACAACCACATCTATCCTGGGAGATCATAGCCTGCTAGCTAACCAGCCATTTCTCTGTTCCCCTTCACAGTATTCCTCTTCAGCTTCTCCCTTGAACCTCCTCCCATATGACTTTTATTCCCACTTCTTCATCAACCCTTCACTTGTCAAGGTTGTTAATGATTTTCACACTGATGAAGGCAATGGTTATTTGCCAGTTCTCATTTTAAACAACAACAGTATTTGATACAGAGGATTGTTTTTGCTTTTCAAGCTTTTTTCCCCAAAATTGTTTCTAAATATTCCCTCTAAATTTTCTTTCCTTCTATCTGTTCCTCCTCATTCTCCCTGTTGATGCTTCTACATCTCCCCAAACTCTAAACATGAGAGCCTTGAGCCTCAAGTTTGTGAATTCTTCTCTCTACATACACTCGGGCTTTAAATAACCTCCTCCAAGTCCTTGCGGCTATAAATATTATCTATTCCCTGAATACCGTCTAATCCATACTCTCTCTAAACCATCTCAATTTCAATGCCCAAACTTGCTTCTTCTCACACATTAAAATCTTAGAATCACATATGAATTCTCTTCCTTTCACTCCAGTACTCAAACTCTTATCAAGTTCTTTTTAGACCCTTATTTGCCGTAGTAATAATGATTATAAACTAAGACATACATATGCAATGCCTGGAATACATTTCATCATTTCTGTTCCTGCTAACCTCACCCTTATTTAGGACCAATTGTAATGAATTACTAAAAGAACTTTATTTCCTCCAGTTTTCATTCCCTATTCGCTTCTAATTCACTCTCCCATATACTGTAAAATAAATGTTTTGATTCTTGCTATAGTTTTCAAATGTTCATTATCATTAATATGAACTATTGATGGGCCAGAGATGCATGTATGCTCCCAATTTACAGTCTAGGTATCACTGATGCTTTACTTTTCTTATGGGTCATGAACCATTGATTGCAAATACAAAAATAACCAGCTTGGAGGTCTCCTGGTACCTCCATATTGGTCAGGAAATTTTAGGGTAGGCTACAGTAGCAGTCAATTCCAAAATCCTAGTGCTTTCAAGCAAAAATTAGAATTTTAGATATGCCCCTATGAACTTGGTGACATCCCAGTACTTAAAAACTCTTCTGATGAGATCAACAGTAATATTAACAAATCTGATCTTTAGATGTCATCTAATGAAATGTGTTAACATATGCAAGATCTGCAAATTTAGTTTACAAATATTTCCCACATGATTGAGACATGATGTTACAAAATCAGGCAAAAACAGGCCAGTGGATTTTAATAAAGCAGAGTACAAAAAGGTTCATTAACATCATTTCAGATTCCTCACTGCAACACTTTAAGAAACTATCAGACTTCCCTGGCGGTTCAGTGGTAAAGAATCTGCCTGCTAATGCAGGGGACACAGGTTCAATCCTTGGTCAGGGAAGAGCCCACATATCTCGGGGCAACTAAGCCCGTGAACATAATTACCCAGCCCAAGCTTTAGAGCCCGAGACGCCCTGCTACTGAAGCCCATGCTCCCTAGAGATCGTGCCCCACAACAAAAGCAGCCTCTGCTGCACCAATGGAGAGTATCCCCGATTCACCGCAACTAGAGACAAGCCACATGCCGCAACAAAGACCCAGAGCAACCAAAAATACATTAATTTAAAAACAGAAAAAAGCTACCACTTGTCAAGGTCAAAGGGGAATAGTGACAACTCACCAGAAGGCTGTTAAATACTCCTCCCTTTCCCAACTACATATCTAAGGTCAGACTTATTTCACGTACTTTAACCAAAACAGCATATCACAACAGTGTGAATGTAGAAGCAGACAAAAATTCAGCAATTTCCTGTTAAGTCTGACATTAAAGAGATCTGGAAAACTGCAAACTCTGCCTCTCTTCTCACTAAATTTTGAAGAAGTTTGGAAAAGATACTTATTTTTCACAAAATACATGGTACTTTTAACATATATTGGTTTACTACTATTTCATTACTATTTTTTTTAATTTCTCTATTTTAATCTCTACTATAGTCTTAATAGATACAATTCACATAAAAAAGCTAGTTAGCATTCTCACCACTTAATAGTGTTAAGGAGGCCTGACACTGAAAAGTCTGAAAATAATTGATCTAAGCCTCGGACTTCATTTTCTTCCTGTATTTTTTTGTCCCTGCGTCTTCTTTATTGTTGCCTAAAATTACATTTTTCCTGTCAGTATATTAAATACTGTTTATTTTTTGTCTGTTTCTTCATAGTCCAGTCATTTTATTAAGCTCTGTCTTAATTCTAATGGTTTTTCAATCAATTCTTCTGCTCTTTAGGTATGCAGTGACATCCCTGGAAAATATGAAAACTGAATCTCCTTTCTAAATTAGAGCTCCATTCTTATTTGTTACTATTTCACAAATAATATTAATAGCAAGGTAGCAATCATTTATTCCTAATTTTATTAAGAATATCTCCAGTGATTCTCCACAAAGTAAGATGGTGACAGTTGTTAATGGAGAGTATGTTTCTGATCCTGGTATGAGAAGAATTTGATCAGAAAAGATTTTGTATTTAGATTCTTTGGGGGGTTGGTAAACAGAAGAGTGGCCCCAAAAAATGTCCACATTCTAATTCTCAAAAACCTGTTACAGTATTACCTTACATGGTGAAACATACTTGGCAGATGTGACTAAGGGCCTTGACATGGGGAAACTCTCCCAGATTGTCCACGCGGCCTCGGTGTAAATCACAAGGGTCCATATAAGAGGAAAGCAAGGTCAGAGTCAGTAAAGATGTGATGACAGAAGTTGGAAGGATAAGAGTAAGGGGACATGAGCCAAGGATAGCAGGTGGCCTCTACAGGCTGGAAAGGCTTACAAATGGATTCTTCCCTAGAGCCTTCAGAAGGAATATAGCCCTGTCAACACTGTGATTTTAGGGCTCCTGATCTCCCAGACTGTAAGATGATAAATTTGTGTTACTTCAAGACACACTAAGTTTGTGGTCACTTGTGACAAAAGAAATAGGAAACTAATGTATTGAGCATCACTCATAATGATCGTATTACTTTTATTCTGCAACCTATGACATAATGTTCAAATTAATATGTCCAACCATAATGCATGGTTATTTTATTTGAGGATGAAAAAACTAGTTTTGCTTATGGTGTTTCATTATTTGGATGAAACATTTTTTTTAATGTTTAGAGAAACATATTTTTAATTTTCTGATATTTATTCAGTATATTTGCATCTATGTATTACAGTAATGCCATTGTGTGTGTGCCGTAGTTTTCATTGCTGTGTTAGCTTTGCCACACTTTGTTATAAAAGTATGCTAGCTTCATAAAATGATTTGAAATGTCCTTTTTATGCTCTCAATCTACTTAAACACTGATAGGAATTTTTAGTCAGTGCAACTTTGAACACACAAAAGTTAAACTTGAATTTACTTTTTATTTTTTTTCACCAGTGGAAGGGCTACTTAAGGTTAAATTTTCCACCTCTTTTCAGACCAATTTTGATAACTAATACCTTGTCAGGAATGTATGTATTTCATCGAGATGTTTAGGTTTATTAGCATAGAGTGGTGTGCAAGATTTTCTTAAAATGTTTAAACTCTGTCATTTGATATATCACTCCTTATAAACTATAAATATCTACATTTAACGTTCCACATTTATTTTGTTCTTGTTTGGATACGCCAGAAGCTTTATTCTTTATTCTGCTTTTGTTGTTTCCTAAATAATAAATAAATCAGTGATTGAACCATATTCTATCTCCCGAGTTTCTTATGTTTGCTTTGTTGTTTTTCTTCAAACTTTTTCGGTTAAATATTGATTTTCAATCTCTGTTGTTTAATAAATAAGAATTCCAGCCTATAAATTTGTCTTCAAACCATGACTTTGGAAATATCACAGTGGTTTTAATTTAGAAAGTGCTCCTTATCTCTCCAAATATGCTATATCCAAAATCTGTAGTGTTAATTTAATCCAAGAACTCTTTGGCAAAATGCTTTATTTTGCTTTTAATATCCAACTAGTGTGAATTTTTTGTTTAGATGTGCAATTAAGTTTTTATTTTATTGCAATGTCTTTAAAAATGTAGCTTACTCCAGTTTCTACTCCTTGTTTTTAATTACGATTTTAAGGGTGTGTGTTTAGCCTATGATCATTTTGTAAATGTTTCTGAGGTATTTGAAAAGGAAATATTGTTTCTGTAGAATATAGAGCTTTTATATAGATACAATGACATTTTACAAAGTTTTTAGTATAAATATATATAACATGCCATATATCATTTGCAAAAATATAAATATAACTATCCTAACTCTATTTTTCAAATTCTTTCAGGCCTCATTTATTTTTTACTTTTGGTCTGTCAAAGACTAAGAGTAGGTGATAAGCATCCCATTACAATTGAGTTTCTGTCAGTGTCTCCATGTATTTCTAACAGTTTATGCCGCAGATAATTTATCTTTTCAGTTACATAATGTTTCATGATATTATAGCTTTACTGATATTATACCTTTACTTTATATATTAGCTTTGTTAATATAAAAACATAACATTATATGTTTCTTACTGGTGAACTGTATTTTGTATTGAAGTGATACTGCTTTCTCTGGTTTGTTTTTTCTTGGGTTTTTTGTGGGGTTCTTTTGGTAAGTCTGATGTATCTGTCTTTAACTTTATATTTAACACTCTCTTTCATGTTGTTTTAGAGATATAGTCCAAAGAGATTTGGAGAAGTCTTTAGCCAGCCTAAATTTTGTTTTATTAAAGTAACATGATTTTCCTGCTAACATTTCTGATAATTTTGCTGTATTTTTAGAATATAATGATTTCACCAAAATGTGTATAGTGAGATTAATATTTCTTAGATTTCATGAGCTATTTCTACATTTTAAAAGTCAGATCCACCTTCTGGTAGTGACTCTTATTCTGTTATATCTTTGCTTATTCAGTGTGTGTGTCAGTCACTCTGCTCCTAAGTCGCTTCAGTCGTGCCCAACTCTGTGCGACCCCATAGACGGCAGCCCACCAGGTTTCTCTGTCCATGAGATTCTCCAGGCAAGAATACTGGAGCGGGTTGCCCTTCCCTTCTCCAGGGAATCTTCCCCAGCCCAGGAACCGAACCTGGGTCTCCTGGGTTGCAGACAAATCCTTTACCATCTGAGCCACCAGGGAAGTCCTTGCTCATCACTTTTGTTCATCTACTGTTCTCACTTTCCATATATGTAGATTGGATCATATAGCTCTGTCCATATTAGTAACTTTATTATTTTTGATTATTAATACTTTTCGTGAAAGTATAATATCTTATCACATCTACTTTTTGTCTTGTTAGTTTGGTTTTCTGTCAGTTCTTTATGGCATGGCTCCTTTGGAGTCACTAATCTAAGAGCTGTATTTATCATACCTACATAATATTTCTGTGTCTCAATTTTATCTTCATAATTGCTTGTTACAATCTAAAGGATGTTTCTTAAATCTCACTGGAAAGATGAATCAGATTTTCTAAATTTTTTCTGTGTTTCTGAAAACAGATGTACTGCAGAGAACATATCCTCTGTCCTCTGAGTCTACTGGGCAGTTTCCTGCTTTTGAGCTCATGTAACTGCCTATTATATTATTGCCTCAGACAGTAATCCATTCATACCAGCCTTCTGAGGGAAGGGGCCCCAGTTCATGGTCTTGTGTGTGATGTGGCCACATTTCTCACAGACTGACTCATTGTTTAGGACTCTGAAAGGTGAAAAATGATACGTAGGGCAGACCTGGTATATGGTAATACCAGACCAAGACAATAAAATGTTGAAATGAATGGAAATAATGTGTCATACTGTGCATACAGTAAGATGCGTACACACATCTCTTTCCCTGCTCACCTATGTAAAGTCCTTGGAAACACAGAAATTAGACTTCTAAAATATATTAATACACATCAGTGAAAATGAAAGTGGCATGCGTTGACTAGAATTTTTCAGAAATTACTGAAAAAACAGACCATAATCAATTATATAAGCAAAAAAAAGGAAAGCAATCCCAGGGGTGCTCTGGGTTCAACAAGAAAGGTATACATAAAATCATTAAGCTGATTGCCCATTGTTCAGAATAGGAGGCAACAGAGGTATTTTCCTAGAAGCTGCAGCTGATGCAATAAATACTAAATATTAGGTCTGAAAGGCAATGTTTTAGCAGATAGCTAGCAAAGTCAGGAAGAATAGGAATCCCTAGTTCCTAGAAGAGTCTGCCCACCCCACGCAACAGTCTGTATGGTATCTCCCTCAGAAAGACCAGAGACAATCTACAGATCATGAACAAAATATTCAAAGAGGCAGAAAAAAATAATTGAGAAACTTATCAGGCTGATAAAGACAACACTATCATGAAATAAAGAATTAACAGCTGAGAATTTAAAGCGTGCCTAGCAGAGCAAACATTTCAAGTACATGTACTGGGTGTACCTAGAGATCTTTACAAGGATATTTCATACATAAAATAGGAACAATTAATGATCTTAAAACTTTAAATATGATTATCAAAAAATTTAAGTAGCAATTTTGAAAGCGAAATGGAATGAAAACAAAGAATGACTCCTCAAACTGAAAGAGGAACCTAATAATTCTTCCAAAACATGATACAAATGAATAAATCATTGATAACATTATAAATTTGACATACTGATAATAGAAGTATAAACTCCAACATCCATTACACTAGATTTACAGAAAGAGTAGTAAGCACAAGGAAAAGAAGAAAATAATCAAGAAAATTACAGAAGAAAATTTCCCAGAGCTAAAATAATAGATGCACGACTTTGAGCGTAACTAGGGCTCAACAGAATCAAAGAAAAAACATACTCATAAAGATAAATCGTATTAGAATTTCAAAACTCCAAAGAAAAGGAAAATCCTAAAGTTTTCATGGAGAAATAAACAGGTGACCTATGAAGAAATGAGACATATTTGTACCAGATTTCTCAGCAACAACTCATTCTAGAAGACAATGGAGCAACGCTGTCAGAGAACCAGATCATTTCTTTAAAATCTAATTCTTGACCCAGCTAAAGTTATAATCAATTATAAGGAGACAATAGCGGCATATTCGGGCTTCCCTGGCAGCTCAGTGGTAAAGAATATGCCTGCAATGCAGGAGACGTGGGTTCTATCCCTGGGTTGGGAAGATCCCCTGGAGAAGAAAACGGCTACCCACTCCAGTATCCTTGCCTATGAAATCCCATGGACAGAGGAGCCTGGTGGGCTATAGTCCATTGGGTCACAAAAAAAGTTGGATATGAGACTCAGCAAATAAAACCTCAAGGGCATATTCAGAAAAGCAAAGATTCAAAAATTTTACCACTTTCACATTCTTTCTAAAAGTAACTAATTAAGAATATCCTATTTTATATCAATGAAAACTTCAGTGAAATGGATTACCAAGTGACCTAAAATATTTCAAGAAGTAGTGAAAATCTGAACAGGATAATTGTGGTAGAAGAAAATTTTAAAGTTTATGCCTGAAAGATATCAAACCCAGATGATTTTATGGAAAAGCCATAGTGAACAGTTCCCAGAACAAATAATCCTCATAAGCATGGAAAACTAGGGGAATGTGGAAGTCTGCCCAACATATTCTCAAAGGCTAGCAAAATTCTGATAGAGAAAATTGGACAAAGATAAGACAAAATAAAATTATAGTCCAATTTTTCTTATTATATAAATTCAAGATATTGTTAATAAATGAATCCCATAGTCCAGCCACAAAATAAAAGTTATCAAATATACTATCATAGAAATGAAAGGCTGATGTAACCCTAGGAAATTTATTACAGTAATTCAGTATAAGAAGTAGATTAAAGAAAGAAAATGATATTATAACCCCAATAGATGCCAAGAATTTTTAATAAAATTCAACCCCTATTACTGACTTAGAGTGGTAATTAAATGCTTCTGCCACACTAAACCCTATCATGCCCAATGAAAATAATAAGTCTATTTTTATTGGGGCATTACCTACCATGACCCCCACCTAGAGAGGATAGCCACTACTGATTTTCTAAGGAATTTTAGTAATCCTTCATCAGTGTCTTGCTCAATGTCTAAATAAAAAGAATGTTCTCTGGGCCCTCTTGAGAAACATAATTAAAGAATGAGTAAGCAGGTTATACATACTACAACATTTCTAACTAAATAATTTTATTCCTTCTTTCATATGATAAACAATTTCCGATTTCTCAACTGCATTTTATGCAGGCCACCACAAAGGATAGATTTAACTTATCAGAGTAATAAGCCTTTAGAAACATTCCTTGCTTCATTGCATATGTTGACTGAAAGAAAAAGCATAATCTAAACAGTTAAGAATTATGATTTCTAGGTCTTATGTGCTTTGTTTTGTGGTTATTTGGTACCATCCTATAACTAGAAGCTAAGCTGTACTGAGACTTTCCTGGTGGTTCAGTGGTTGACTCATGCTTCCAATACAGGGGGTGTGGGTTTGATCACTGGTTGGGAAACTAAGATCCAACATTCTTTGTGACACTGCTGGAGAAAGCTGCCTTGAGAACATCTCCTTACCCTTAAACATTTGCATCTCCGATAATATTTAGAATACTAGTTTATATATACCAGAGGTTAATAATTATTTTTATATTAACATTAATAAATAAAAGTTTGATCTACATTCTAAACATAGAAACAACTTAAGAGATTTAAAACACAAATATTTCAATGAAAAAGTTTTGCGTATTTAAAAATTGTGTGTATTTAACTTTATTTTAACCCAACAGACAAATGGGGAGGCATTTATTTTTCTTAATTAATTACATTTTTAGACCTAAGTCAACCTTTTCTCTGCACCATGGGACATTCCCATTTTCCAGCAAGCTAAGCTCTTTGTCATTGTACTAGCTGTTTTTTTTTATAAGAACCATAACATATAAAAAAGAGATAGACAGTGGAACTCTAGACACCTGGAAAAGGTAATGCCTAATTCCTCAATATCCACAATTATATGCTGTATAGCTGCCATTGCAGAAAAGTACATTTTCCATTATCAGAAATAATGAACCAGATTTCCCCAGTAGCCACTCAACTGTAGTAACACATTTGGGGCTTTCTGGTAGAAATTAACAAACCCAGTAATACTCCAGTGGCCTAGAATCTTTAATCAGTATCCCCAAACACGTCATGGACACTGAGAGGACACAGTAGCACTACGGGGGAAAAAGCAGCCCATAATAACAGCTTTTTATCTCAATCATCCAACAAATGGTTTAGTTTCTCCTTATACAATTTGAGTGAGTTAGACTTTTTTATCCTTGGTACTATGATCATCACAGGTTCTGACAAGTTGTTGGAGGACTGGGAACCGATAGGTATTTAAAAACCTTCCCTGTGCCCAGTAGCTCAAGTTCCCCGTATGTAATGAGTCTTCACTTTAGTGGAGCCAACTTATGTGTCAGCGGCCACCCACCCAGCTATGGTGTATCAAATGCTAATGGAAAATCATAATAAGCCTTTGAATGGGCTAGAACTCAGCAGATAAGAAATCATTGTATATTTAGAGTCATTTTACAAACTGCCTCTATCTGCAGAAAATTAGGCTTGCACTTTCCTTTCTACCATGCCATTTTTTTTTTAACTTCATTTCAAAGTCACAGGGCAAAATCTGATTCATACCATTAATGTCTCTTTGTTCTTGGTTCTACTGCTTCCACAAAAATGCTGTAGGCTGTTCACTAGAATGACTAATTTACTGGGGAAGTTATCAGAGTCCATTCAGTTGCAACCATAAAATAATTCAAGTAAGACAATGGCGCCTGCTAGCACTCCGTGGGGAAGGTTTGTCCATGCAAGTATTTGATTCACCCCAACATATTCATCCATGAAGTTAAAAGTCTCATCTAGAATGTCCTGTTCATAATCAGTTTGTCATTCTTGTCATAAATAAGGAAATTAAAACAGGTTTTTTTAAGGTAAAACAAAGTCAAAACATGTTTTACACCACTCAACTCAATGTTGCCTCACAAAATTTGAACATTTTAAATACTATTTATATTATACTATTTAGAAACAAAATTGCCTTCCCTTAGTTTCAAAAGTTTTTGTTGTATGGCTGTGGTAAGTGTGGAATATTCAAGAACCCATGTATATACACTGGGTTTGCCATTTTAAATTTTTTTTAAATGTTACTCATCATGAGCATATAAGAAATATCAATAAACTTAGGCTTAGAATAGAAATATAATAAAATTATAGAAATTGTCATTTTGCCATTACGAAAACAGTGCCAAGTCACCTAGATGCATGTACTTCCAATGGGTTCTGCCAGACAAACTGTATATTACAGTAACTCATGCTATACCAATTGGGATTTTCTTCTTGTACTGAATTCTCAAATATTTTATAACTGATTTTATCCATAGTGAAACAGAGAAAATTTTGTCTTCATGCAGCCAGCCATTCAATATTCAGAGTATTGTTTCCCTATAGTATTAAAAGTAAAGGACTGGAATTAGATTATTATAAACAGTAATTTTTGTTGTTGTTAGTGGCTAAGTCATGCTTGACTCTTTTGCAACCTCATGAGCTATAGTCCTCAAGGCTCCTCTGCCTATGGGATTTCCCAGGCAAGGATACTGGAGTGCATTGCCATTTTCTTCTCCAGGAGATTCTTCCTGACCAACCCAGGGAGCAGACCCGTGTCTCCTGCCCTGGCAGGCAGATTCCTTACCACGGAGCCACGGGGAAGGCCCTATAAACCATAACAGTAGTTTTCAAAACATTAAGATTTTCAGCCTATATCTTTCCAGAAAACTGCTATTTAGAACCAAATGAAGTAAAGACAAAATAGAAGACCAGAATGCAGATAAATATAGTAGAAGAATATAAAGACTAGAAAGGTGACAGAATACACTGCTTTCTGCTTCAAAACTTTCAGGATTGTTTATGTTGTCCCTGCTCTTAGTGGAACAGGGCCCGTGCATACAGGATTGGGACGGATTGAATAGAAACACTGGGAAGGGCTCAGAAATGTCAGCCCAAAGTCAAGAAAATATGATTCCATAAAATGCCCTCATGCCCTTGGTCAAGCCCCTAGTCCAACCTAGCCCTTAGTCTTCTCCCAGCTCACCTATTCTTTGTAAAAAAAAAATATCAAACTATTTTAAATTCCCTAAACATGACAGGCCTTCTCACATCCCCTTGCCTTTAGGAATAATGTTTCCTCTTCCCTGCTTCTATAAATTCCTGTTTGACTACGTTTTAGCCCAAATATAACTTCCTCTGGGAATCTTTCTCTTACTGCCCCAGAAAACCTAGATTCTCTTTCCTTTATGTTCCCACCATGTGTTATACAAGGTACATTATTAGAAATGTTCTCATTTTACTCGTTTTACCATAATTGTGTGCATATATTCCTCCCCACTAAACACTTTTTTTTGAGAACAAGAATTATATTTGATTCATGTTCATATTCCTAACATTTATTATAGTGCCTGGCATACTGTGGATGATCAATAGCTTTTTCAAAAGAATAAAAGTAGGGAATTAAAATAACAGCATTATGAATTCTGCCTAAAATTTCATGAAAAATGTTTTGAAGTGGGAAATAAGAAAGGATATATAAATAGGGTTTTTATGAGTATTTCTAAGTGAGAACTTCAAAATGGCAACTCTAGAAACAATTGTCGTCATGAGACCAAATTCAGTACCCGCGGACGGTACAAAGATAGAAGGAAAGCGGACTCAATAGTGACCCATAGGAGCTCTACTTGTTATAAATTTTACAGGTGAGGAAAGGAGAAAGAGTCAACCGTAAGGTAAGAATGAATCCAGGGGAGTGTACTGGATGCCAAGTGAAGAGTCCATTGAGAGGGAAGGAATGGTCATCTTAGTGAAATTCTTGCTATGAAGCAGGGCAAAATTAGACATGAACACGTACCCTGGATTGGACAATATGGAGGCTTCTGGTAAGCTCGACAAGAGCAATGTGCTTTCAGTAGTTGGATAAAAACCCTACTAGGCAACCCACTCCAGTACTCTTGCCTGGAGAATCCCATGGACGGAGGAGCCTGGTGGGCTACAGTCCACGGGGTTGCAAAGAGTCGGACACGACTGAGTGACTTCACAGAGTAGATTAGGGGTTGAGCGTGAGGAAGTGCAAACAACATCCACAGTCACATAGTTTGAGAAGCCTGGCTGAGTAAAAAGTAAGGGAAGTGGAAAGGGGTTAGCTGATAGGGATATGGAGTCAAGAAAGAATAGCTTATAGCATGGAAGATATAAATGATCCATTCGAGAGGGAAAGATTGAGATATCCCTTCTCTCCCACGTCAGAGAGAAAAACTACAAGCATTTGGGAGGTGAGAGGATCCAGAGCACAGTGAGAGGTTGTGGCCCTTCCTAGTTCAGAGGAGGCTCACTTTATTCAGGAGAGAGGGAAGAAGCAACAGGTGGGTGTGGAAACAAGTAGGTTCCTAGATGTGGTCGATGAAAGCTAATTTCATGCCAAAGCTCATAGAGTCACATTCTTTAGGTCATGTTGAAAGAGCACAGTTTACATCTCCGTCAGTCAGGATAAACCATGTTGGCACCCCACTCCAGTACTCTTGCCTGGAAAATCCCACGGACGGAAAAGCCTGGTAGGCTATAGTCCATGGGGTCACGAAGAGTCAGACACGACTGAGTGACCTCACTTTCACTCTTCACTTTCATGCATTGGAGAAGGAAATGGCAACCCACTCCAGTGTTCTTGCCTGGAGAATCCCAGGGACGGGGGAGCCTGGTGGGCTGCCGTCTATGGGGTCGCACAGAGTCGGATACAACTGAAGAGACTTAGCAGCAGTAGCAGCACAGGAGTAAAAGGCCGTCACAAAACCCCAAAGGCTGGCCAAAGTGTGTTTCCCTTACACTGCTGCTGCTGCTAAGCCACTTCAGTCGTGTCCAACTCTGTGTGACCCCGTAGACGGCAGCCCACCAGGCTCCCCTGTCCCTGGGAGTCTCCAGGCAAGAACACTGGAGTGGGTTGCCATTCCCTCCTCCAATGTGTGAAAGTGAAAGTGAAGTCGCTCAGCCATGTCCGCCTCTTCATGACCCCACGGACTGCAGCCCACCAGGCTCCTCCGTCCCTGGGATTTTCCAGGCAAGAGCGCTGGAGTGGGGTGCCATCGCCTTCTCTGGTTTCTCTTGCACAGTGTTGTGGTTGTCACAAGTCGGCTGTAACTTGGCTCCACTTTGCCCTTTATCTCCAACTTCGCTGATGTGACGCAGAGGGAGAGAGAACAAGCAAACTATGCCCTGACTCTTAAAGCTTCTGCCTGAAATGACAACACACTTCTGCTCATGCTTCCCTGGCCAAACCACATCAAAAGGCCAGGCCTGCGCTAAAGAGGGCAAAGATGTAGGAAGACACTGATGGGAAAGCCACAGAACGTGGGTGAATGTGGAACATGGATGAAAAGCGACGCAATCAGTAAGTCTTATAGATGGTTCATTCCTAGCTTTCAGTTGAAAAATCAGAGGTAAAAACCAATAACCTGTCATGGATTTTTTTTTATCCTATGACTACCTATTCTCCCCGTCTATGCTCACTAGACTAAAATGATTCGTGTGTTTTAGAACATTCACTGCCCTATCATCACCTCCTGAAGTGTCATTCCAGCTGTAACTCTAGCTTTCTCTTTGGTAGCTGGTCACAGGGGATTTCTGCCATTCACTCATTCAATAACTATTTCCTATTTGCTAGCTGTATCAGCCTTATCAATACCTACCCCATCTGTAAACAAAGTTGGTATATTTTCTAGATGTTAAATGGATAAAATACATACTTTATGATAATTTTCGTGTAGCGAAATATCTCCTAGGTTTGAGAAAACTATGAAAAATATTACATATGAAATCTGAATATTGCTTCTAAAATTATGTATACACTGTATTTTATGACAATTGAATGAATTTTCGCTTTCTGGGGAAGGTAGAAATGCTTATCAGAAAGTCTACCCTTGAAATTGTGCCTGAATTGTGCCATTTTTATTCAAAACATTTTTATTCATAATCAGTAGAAAAAAAATTTAACTTTATTAATGAATTAAATGATTGCATAGGATAGATTCATTGGGGAACGTTCTGCTAAGGTTCGAAATGCAGACAGATAATTTTAACTTGTAGAATTCAATGACAGATAAGAGAAAGAAACCAAGGTTGAACTAGCTCATCTATAAATGAAAAAAATATAAGGCTTCTATAAGCCTTCCTAAATTAAAATACCCTCATTGGTAACTGACCAGCATAGCAATAAGATAGCAGAAAATTCTCCTAGCAAATATGGTTTACCCTTTAAACAAAGTTCTTCATGGTATTTTCCTATATTTAAAATGATTCCTGTCCAGAGCATATTGCTACTTTGTATTCCTCTTGATATTTTCATTTAAAAGAGAGCCGCTGTGCAAAATAATGTCCTTGTCTGTCCCTTCCTCATACAAACCTCCAATCAAATTTAATAAAGCTAGTTTGATACAATGCCAGCCTACACTTGGTTTACCCTTGGTCGACTTTAATAGGGTCAAAAATATTTTCGCATTGGCAGTGTACGCATTAATCATTTTTCCAGAGGATTTAGAAAATTGGAAGAGACAAGGCCAAGCAAAATTTTAAATTAATTGGGCCTACCCCAGCCTTCCAGGGTCACCTTGTGGCAGTTGTCCCACATTTTCCAGGTCATGGAGTTCCTGTGTTTCCTACAGCTGCCACGAGGAGAGATCCATGCTGTGGGCACACAAAGGTGAAAGAATTTCTCCCAGAAAGTGCGAATTTTCCTACGGCAACCACAACAATTGCAGTTTCCAGATTGTCGCCAGACACCAACCACTTAAATAATGCATGCTCGGCTGACGCCTCCACTTGTGCATTTTCTAATCGAGTAGTCAGGAAAATTTGCAAACACTCTGTCATTTACCATAAATCCGCTGCCTACTTATAACCACAGAGTAATTAATTTCAGTACTGCTCAGAATTATTAATTTCAGCCAGAAAAAAATCTGTTTTCCACAATGGTTGTATCCCCCATTTCTTCCTCCACCAATATTCATCAAAAAGAGTGAAACTGTTTTCTTACGGGAGAAGGTTTAATCAGAGTAATGCTATTGAGAGTCTATGTGATAGCAATAATGGATCCGTATTTCTGGTTCCAATCTATAATCGTGCACTCACGGTTGTCTGGCTGACTCACCAGAAGAAGTTAACAACGTGAAATAAAGGCTTTCCTGAAAGTATGATACAGTAGTCCTTAAAGCCTGACTATGTGATAGGCAACCACTTCATGTTCGCTTCTCCTAATAGAAGGTAGCAAGGAGCTACACCTTCTGCACAGAAAGTACATGTGCCTTTTGAGAAAAATACCCAATATTTTTCACTTGTGTAAACGCTCTCAGCATGTGACAGCAAAAGAGAGTAAGAATCTTTAATGAGAATAAAAATAACTTGTAGTGGAATACACAGTTATGAATACACTGGTATGAAAAAAATCTCAGCAATCACGTGTATATCTAGCACAGAGAATGAAAACGGAGCATTAAATATGGTGCATTTTATCTTGGTAAAGCTACATCTGGCACTCTCTCATGTGATATTAGCTTCCTGCTCAAGCAGCTGCCTAATGTCACAAGACTGTCCATAGTATAAATATATAATGAGCATGAGCAAACTGGCACAGCTTTGTTTGACTGATAGCCAGCTCTCTCCCCATTAGTAGTGGGAACCCAAAGCTGGCACAAGTCTTGGCACGTTATCTGCCATGGAAGATTCCGTTTCCGTTTTCCACTGCATGAGTGATCAAAAAAAAAAAACATGAAGGAAAAGTAAACTAACATCTAGAGATGTAAACATGACTCACTGGGAAATCAGACATGGGTAAGTAAATTCCAGGATGTTTGTGGTTATCTGGGTCTAAACACTGCTGATAATTTTGACTACTCTTGTTTTTAACTGTTTTTTCTCTGAATGCTTCTTAGTCCAAAATGCTTCGTATAGAGACTTCCAACTTTTTGATTATGGGAAAAGATGTCAGTCAGTATTCATGAAATTACCTAGTAGGTCACAAAACACTCTCCACAAGACCATGATCTAGAGAAAAACAAATTTTTTAAACTTTTTATTTTGTATTGGGGTATAGCCGACTAACAATGTTGTGATAGTTTCAGGTGAGCAGCGAAGGGACTCAGCCATCCATATACATGTATCTATTCTCCCCCAAACTCCACCCCTCTATCCAGGATGCCACATAACATTAAGCAGAGTTCCATGTGCTGTACAGAAGGTCCTTGTTGGTTTTCCATTTTAAATATAGCAATGTGTACATGTGCATCCCAAACCCCCTAACTATCCCTTCCCCCATCCTTCTCCCCAGCAACCATAAGCTCATTCTCTAAGACTGTGAGTCTGGTTTTGTTTCATAAGTTCATTTGTATCATTTCTTTTCACATTCTACATATTAGTCAGTTTAGTCATTCAGTCGTGTCCGACTCTTTGCGACCCCATGGACTGTAGCACGCCAGGCTTCCCTGTCCATCACCAGCTCCTGGAGCCTACTCAAACTCATGTCCATCGAGTCGGTGATACCATCCAATCATGTCATCCTCTACCGTCCCCTTCTCCTGCCTTCAATCTTTCCCAGCATCAAGGTCTTTTCCAATGAATAAGTTCTTTGCGTCAGGGGCCAAAGTCTTGGAGTTCAGCTTTAGCATCAATCCTTCCAATGAACATTCAGGACTGATTTCCTTTAGGATGGACTGGTTGGATCTCCTTGCAGTCCAAGGGACTCTCAAGAGTCTTCTCCAATACCAATTCAAAAGCATCATTCTTTGGTGCTCAACTTTCTTTATAGTCCAACTCTCACATCCATACATGACTACTGGACCTTGGTTGGGGAGAAGCCCCAGCATGATGGTAGGAGGGGAGAAATCACATTTAGAATCAAACCCCATACCCACCAGAGATGCTCAGAGGGCTCAAACAAACCTTGTGCACACCAGGACCCGGAGACTCCACAGAGACTGAGACAGTCTCACTGTGTGTGAGTGTCTCCTGAGGAGGCATGGGTCAGCAGTGGCCTGCCGCAGGGGCAGGGGCTCTGGGTGCAGCACATCTGGGTGTGGCATAAGCCCTCTTGGAGGAGGTCGCCATTCACCCCGTCATAGAGCCGCCAGAACTTACACAGGACTGGGAAACAGACTCTTGGGGGGCACAAACAGAACCCTGTGTGCACCAGGACCCAGGAGAAAGAAGCAGTGGCCCCACAGCAGACTGACCCAGACTTCTCCGTGAGTGTCCAGGCGTCTCTGGCGGAGGCGTGGGTTGGTGGTGGCCTGCTGCAGGGCAGGGGGCACTGAGTGCCGCAGTGCGTGCATGGGCCCTTTTGAAGGAGGTAGCCATTACCTTCAGTATATCCACCATAGTTTGGCCTCAAGTCAAACAACAGGGAGGGAACACAGCCCCAGCCATCAATAGAAAATAGGATTAAAGATTTACTGAGCATGGCCCTGCCCATCAGAACAAGACCCAGTTTCCCCCTTAGTCAGTCTCTCCCATCAGGAAGCTTCCATAATCTCTTATCCTTATCCATCAGAGGGCAGACAGACTGAAAACCACAATCACAGAAAATTAATCAAACTGATCACATGGGCCACAGCCTTGTCTAACTCAATTCTACATATAAGGGATGTCATGTGATATTTTAGAGAAAAAATAATGATTTAAGAGCAGAGTTGAGAAAACCTGACATTCTTACCATCTTTGTACTTTATTTTGGTAATACAGTAGGGTCATTCAAGATGATGAAGCTACTGTTATACTGAAATTTCAAATTCCTAAAAAGATATCAAGTTATAGACACATAGGAAAAGACCATCAACATAGAAAAAAAAAATCAGAAAAAAAATTTTTTTAAAGATAAACACCTGAACTTGAGAAATGAGATATTTAACAGTTTTGCTGCGAAGTAGGAACCTAAAAACACTCAGTGTGAGGTCCCAACCCAGCAAGATCTACATCCCCTAGGAATCTGTTAGGAATGCAGATGGTCAAGCCCCTCTCCGACCTACCAGATCAGAGTTTCCTGTTAACAAGATCTAGGAGATTCAAGGATGCTTCAGGTCTGAGAAGCTCTGGCCTAAATCATGGCTGTGGAAGGGAAAAAAATTTCACCCAAATTCTTGCCGAGAATCAACTTTCCACCTCTATTTCAAACTAACTAATTGTGTTCCGGGTTCCTAAGCTTCTTTTTTTCTCCCCTGAGTTTTTCATACACAAAAATGTTGTTCCAAATTGCTGTATGTATATATGCTCATAGACACAGGGAGCATAAACACAACTTCACATCAAGGCTGGGCCCACTTTAAAGCAAGGAAGTATTGTATGCTTAAAAGTTAAGCAAAAGGAAATAAAACTTAACATCTCTACAGTGCTATTAAAGTTTCTGGGGTTATATTGCATGGACTTTCTCATCTCTTCTGATCCAGCCTCTCGTTAACAGTGGTAGATCTGACAAACATGCCTTTGGAACTATCATATTTTATCTTCTTAGTTACAAGACAAAGCCCTGAATCCTCCCAAACTGAAACAAAATCTTTTTCCCCCCCATACTTAAGTTTCCCAGGCTATGGCAAAATTTCATGACCAAAAAAAAAAAAAAAAAAAAAAAAGAAACATTTAACATTTTTAAATCACTGTGATAAATAACTCAAACATTGTATAACTAATCCAGAAAAAGCAGAGTTCAACCCCATTAATTAGTCATTACAGAACTACTGACTTGTACTATAACATCAGTGGAGTTTCTGGCATAAAATATAAGGGAGTGGTAACCAGGATATGGAATTAGAATACAGGGATTCAAAACACATAATTTTCTGATGGAAGTATTTGTTACTAAATTGAGCCGCCATTGAGCTATTGTGTTGCTCAATATTCTCTTTATTAATCACAAACAGTTAAACTTTAATTCATGATATTCTGTTGGAAGAAGCACTATGCTGATCCTCACTATATTTTGACAGCAAACTGAATTCTTGTTCACAAGTATAGGATTTGTTTAGCTCCAGGCATCTGTGTTTGGATTACAAGAATGCTGATTGCTTCACTGCTGGGGGCACCCAAAGGTCAAACTGTCCTTTTAAAAAGTCTCTCTCTTTCTCCTCCTCCCTCTCTCTCCCTCTCTCCCCTTTCTTTGTCTCATTAATCAGAGTTAACAGTTAGAGGGAAAGGCAATGACTTCAAATCATCTCATTCTTTTTCAAGGATATTTTTAAAAGCAGAACTCAGTGTTGGTGTGAGGTCAAGTCGATGTGAGTGCAGACCACACCGCACACTTCTGACAGGTGACCTGAAACCTTTCAAACTGACATCTGTCACAGAGACAGACACAAGTTTTTTAGCCCGAGAGCTTGTTTTCCTGACATTTCATTTTTCATCAGATTTTGAGAGAAGGGAAAAAAGATGAACTTGAAAAAGTCTTGCCGGGGGCAGAAAATAAGATCAGGTTTTCTGCAGCTGCCTGACTCACCTTTAAAGGTTAGAGGTCCAGCAAAAGTGAACAAGAAAGATCTCAGTTTGATGTTATTGGATAAAAGGACATGTTATGACTTTAAATATATTTCTGAGACTTGCATAACCATTAGGCAGCATTACAGGAGAAATGGAATCACAGTGAGATTACATATACATTTTAAATCCCAATTTTAGAGTTTAGTCATGGAGTAAATCAAATCCAACCTCACCTATTCATCTGGCACAAAAGATGAAATCCACAGGTGCATGAATTTTCTTTCTCATGAATTGAATAATTTCCTGCTCCTATGGTATTGAAATATGGCCAGTGAAATTTAGGCAAGGTAATGAAATTCTTACTTTGGACAAGAGGGATTTCTGCATTCAAATAGTTACGTGGTTTATCTTGACTGAAAAACATTAGGAAAACGTATGCTATATTGAATAAGAGAGGAAAGAGCTGGGAGTTTAAAAATAGCTGGGGTTATCATCTTGGCTCAACTAAAAATGTGATCCTGGGCAAGTGATATTTCTGTTGCAGTTTTATCACCTGTAAAATGGGGGAAATTGTATCTACCTTTTGGAGTTCCAGGGAGGACGAAATAGGATAACGCATTTGCATGATGCCAAACATAAAACAGCGCATCGAGGAGTGGAAACCATACCATGCTCATCTTTTTCTTTTTTTATTCCAGTGCTTAAGACAGTATCTGACATGAAGTTAGCATTCAATAAGTGGTTCTCAATTTTAAATGAAAGGTAGTACCTTCTAACTGAGTCCAGGGAATTTTTCTAAGACGAACAGCCTGGTTGAAGGTTGGGTAATATATTTCTGTAGATCATTTCTGGAAATGGACACAGGAGCAGTAATTTTGGAATTCACTAGGAGACTAAGCATGTATTAGACAATTTTTAAGCCCACATTACTAGGCAAATCAAACTTACTGGTACAGAATCATCCATATTTTCAAAAATAACGTCTCATGATACTGTTAACTGGCCTGTATTCCCTTGAGTATCAAATAAGGAGTTTCCAGCCATAGTGTTCATTATAGTTTAGAATCTGAGAGAGTACAGAATTTACTAAAGTAATAGGAGCTAAATGTCGTGGATTTGGCCAACTAAGCGTAAAAATCTAACACATCTTGTTAAGTACACCATCAAAACAGTCTCAAAATTCTATTTACATATTGTCCCGACAACACTCCTGCACAAAGATAGACATTGCAGAATATGTTTTACACATTTATGATACTTAATACATGCTGCTTATTATCAAACTGTTAAACAAGTAGAAAGTGTATGACAAAGTTTAAGATCCTCAGGTATGAACATTTGGATGCGACTTCACTTTTGCAGGTAAATTGGGATCCAGAGCTTTGGTTCTATAGATAATTCTAATTTTTAGTCTTGTTTTTGATTCCACTTTTAAGCACACTTCACCCTAATACATATAATAAATAAACCTAATGTGTATTGCAAGTCAGAAATCTAGTAGTATATATTTTAGCACATGAAGCAATGAAACAGTATTTGCCTGATCTTATTCTTATTTCAAATTTTTAGTTTCTGTTCTTCCTTTAAGTAAAATCATAATCACCCATACCATGTTTCAATTCTTGATTTTAAAAAGAGACTCCACAGAAGTAGGAAAATAACTTGAATCAATTCTTAAATCTATTTTTTAAACTCCTGAGGGCATCCTATATTTTGGAGTAGTTGCCTCCTTTTTATAGTTCATTATCACTCTGCTTTATTTTCCTGACAAACCTGAGGAAAAAACTCTTTTACACAAATTTCTATTTTATTTTATGAGGTATGTTCTGAATATTTTGAATACTCCATAGTTGTTTTGATGACAGCGATTTTAGTCATCAGTTGTTTTTGATGACAGCTGATCACAGAAGACTGCATGACAATGTTAATCTAAACTACCTGGGACTATCAAATTATAGAACCATCTATAGAACAAGCATATAAAATTTCTTCTGGAAAACTCTGTAGTACTTTGGAGACCTCACCAGCTTTACTTGACATTCTAATTTACTTCTTTTAGATTAATAAATATATTACCCCTGAACCACAATCTGTCTGTATCTTTTAATATCCTTTGTTTGCAATTCTTAATATAATTCCCAATATAGAATCTTAAAGGGACAAACGCATTTTTATTATTTCTGAATGTATATGATCTGAGATGTATATTATGTATTATTTCTGCTTCCTTAATGTTTATTTCTTCACAATTATATAACATTTAGGAACTGAAGTTTACAAGTGCTACTTGATTTCCAAAACAGGCAGGACACATTTATCAGACTTTTAAAGCCATTCTTTTCCAAAACAAAAAGTTACATTGTTCTAAATGTAGTGTGATCTAAAGTGCCAGAGTTCAGTGTCAGTTCAGAAGTACAAACTCAAAAGAGATGAGTGGGTTTCTAATTTAGTGAAATGTTTTAGACTGAGTTTCTGAACTGCTGAGGAGAAATGATACAAAGTGACACTTCAGAGTCTGTGAACAGACATGTGATCTGTTGGGTGGCTTTGGACAAGTAGAAAGGGCTCTTATGGCTTTAACTTATTTCTTCCACACCCTGCTCCCAGAATCAAGGAAAGTTGCTCCAAGGGCTTGAGCAGGGTCTACATCCCATCAGGAAAACAGATTGTGGCATGCCCATACAACCAGTCAGAGAAGGTAACGGCACTCCAGTACTCTTGCCTGGAAAATCCCATAAATGGAGGAGCCTGGTAGGCTGCAGTCCATGGGGTCGTGAAGAGTCACTTTTCACTTTCATGCATTGGAGAAGGCAATGGCAACCCACTCCAGTGTTCTTGCCTGGAAAATCCCAGGGACGAGGGAGCCTGGTGGGCTGCCGACTATGGGTTCACAGAGTCGGACACGACGGACTTGACTTAGCAGCGGCAGCAGCATACAACCAGTCTCCACAATCTGCACTACTCACGTGAGGCATCTTCATCCACTGGTAAAACTTGCAAAAGAGGAAACCATTACTTCCACTTTTTCATTTAAGGCAACACTGCATAAAACCAGCTTCCAGCCCTCCCTGTACTTCTTTTTGCCTCTTATTTGTATGTGTGCCCATCTCTGATTTTGCCAAGAAAATGTCCCTTTCGTTTTCTTCTTAAAAAATACTTTTTTACTGTTTCAATTACATCGGTGATACATACATGTTCGTTGGAGTTAACTTAAAAAAACAACATACAAGAACATGCTTGCTCTCATTCTTCCCCTAAGCCTTGTTTTAAATACATGAAGACATATAAAAACATATAATTTTATATTTAGCTTTTATCACCATATCATAAACATTTTCCCATCATAAAAATTAATTTTTAAAGATATTTTACTGGCTATATAACATTCTCTCAATATAATCATAATAGAATATTTTGTCCTTTGCCCTTTTATCAATTTATCATTTAGTGAGGTTTTTTAGTCATTTTTAAAATCATTTTATGTCTTTGCAGATTAAAAATCACCTGTTCTATTCAAAAATATTTCCTAGATTATGTGTATCTTTTAAATCACTTAAGATTTTTTAGATGTATAGAGATTTAAATATCAATTATGGCAAATATATTGCTCATTGAGTTTTTTGTAGTTGCTTGTTCTATCCTTTTCTGCTTTTGGTTTTTCCCCAATGCTTTTTAAACTTAGTTTTTCCACACATAGCAAAAATTCACCTGTATTTTCTTCTTTTTTTAAAAAAAGTAATGTTTAATGTTGATTATTGCTAAAGTTGAATGGTGAGTACATGGAAACTCATACTATTCAACGTACTTTTACATATGTTTAAAATCTTCTGTATTAAAAAATAAACAATACAAACCATTCTGGCTTAATTCCATTCTATAGAGACTAAAATTTTCTAAATTATATTCTTTCTGGGCTCTGACAGAGAGAGTACTGACTTGGAGGGAAGTGTTAATGAATAATAATGGCATTATGCCAGTTACTCCCAAAATTTAGCATTATGCCAGTTACTCCCAAAGTTTAGCATCCACAAGAATCACCTGGGATATTTGCTGCAAGATTTCAATCCAAAGAGGCTGGTGTGAGACCTAGGAATTTGCATTTTTAACCAGCACTAGGAGTAATTATGCTGAGATAGTATATGGACTATACTGGAATTATGTGCTCCATATTTTAAAATTAGATGAGCGATTTCAACACATGGTGCTGGAACACTTGAATATCCATATGCAAAAAAAAAAATTTAATCCATATCTTTCACCATATATGTGAATTAACTCAAAATGGATCATATAAAAAATTAAAAATAAATGGATACAGACCTAAAGGTAACATACCTAAAACTATAAAACTTCTAGAAGAAAACATTGGAGAAATTCTTTGCAGCCTTGAGTTATGCAAAAAATTATTAGTTAGAACACCAAAAGTATGATCCATAAGATAAAAAATTTAAAAATTGGACCTAAGTAAAGTTCAAAACTCCACTCTTTGAAAGATACTATTGTAAAAAGAGAATGAAAAGACAATAAAGGCAACATGTAGATAGCAAGCAATCAAATGAAAGAATGCTTAACATTATTAGTCATTAGGGAAATGCCTAGTTAAAAATTAAAACCAAGAAGCACAATTTACTACTGTATAGGCTAACACTTGGATCGCAAGGATTAGAGGAACTGGAGGTTTTACACACTGCTCATAGGGATGTAAAATGACAACCATTCTGGAAAACAATTTGGCAGTTTCTTAAAAAGTTAAACATATACCTACCACATAATCCAACCATTCCATTCCTAAGTACTTAGCCAAGAGAAATGAAAGCATATATCAATACAAAGACTTGAATGCTCTTAGTCGCCTTATTTATTATAGACAAAAGCTGAAAAACTCATGTGTCCATCAACAAATAAATGAACAAGAAAGTTATTATGTATGCATCAGATAGAAAACCATCCATGAGCAAAAAGGAATTAACTGTTGATGAAGGCTCCACACATGAATCTCAAAATATTCCGAGTGAAAAAAGGCAAACCAAGAACACATGCTTTACAATTCTATTTACATAAAATTCTAAACAATACAAACAAATCTATACTGACAAGAAGCAAATCCGCGATTGCATGGGGAAATGGGTAGAGGTGAAGAGGCGGAAGGGGGAATTACAAAGGATCACAAGGAAGCTTTGGGGACTGAAGAATATTTTTGCTATTTTAAACATGGTGATATTTTCATGAGTTATATGAAAATGAAAGTGTTAATCGCTCAGTGTCCTCCTCTTTGCAACCCCATGGACTGTACCCCAGTAGGCTCCTCTGTCCATGGAATTCTCCAGGCAAGAATACTGGAAGTGGGTAGCCATTCCCTTCTCCAGTGGATCCTCCTGACCCAGGGATCGAACCTGGGTCTCCTGCATTGCAGGCAGATTCTTTACGAGTTTATAGATATGTCAAAAATAAAACATAAATTTGATTAGAGAGTCTAGAAGACAGTGGTCATCTTGACTTCTTTCCCACCTAACCCCTTCTGGGATAACCCAGTTTCCTAAGTTGACTAGTGGTCCTTGGAGCAAAACCTAACAGATGAATTCCCAGAAGAAAGATACACAAATGAAATATAATAAATATATTATATATATTTATTGCTTCATTCTGCAGTGAGCCTATGGAAAAATCAGTCTGTCCAAAAGGAGCTACCCCCTGTCATGCTTTGGGTTCCCCAGGAAGAAGACTCTGAGATGGCATTTCCTCAGATCAACCCAATGGAAGAGAAGAAGCAGGATGGGGTAATGCAGGAGGGCAAGCTGGCAGCTTCATCTAACCCCACACACCCTCTGGAGTTCAAAAAGCAGCAATATTTATGATTAAATCCAAATAGATTATAATCATGTAGCTACGTGTGACAACATGCATACTGGATAGCAATGAGCTCAGGTGAGCCAGTGGTCAGGGGATGGTACCAAAGGCCCAGCTTCCTGCTGTCTCTCTGTCACATGTTCAGCTCCATACTCAGGCTTCATTCGGCAGTATCCTCAGTTCCAGACTTTTATGAAAGAAAATGACGTCTGTGGTCACATACCTCACACTCTCTCACCAAAAACTCCAGTGGAAAAGCAATCAAGAGTCTAATAGCACCTGTGAAAAACAGAAGTCTTCTCTTAAAAAAAAAATTTAATCCAGCAAAAATCTCTCCATATCTCTTCAACTGGGCTATGTGCCCACATGGGACCCAGCTTTCCCGGTCAGGAGACTGGACTAGACTCGTCAACACAGACCTGAAACTCAGGTGGAATCAACTCCTCCAAAACAGAGGAGGCGGACTTTCATAGGAAACCTGGAGGTATTTGTATCAAGAAGGAGATGCAATAGATGCTGAGCCACAAACAAGATGAGTGCTTTAGTGGATCAAAAATGATTTAAAGCAAAGGCACAAGCCATGGGGAAACTGGGGGGACAAGATCAATAAAAGGGCACTTTCTGGAGTTTAGGGGGCCACGTCATGGCCACTCCAGCTTCATCACAATTGGCCAGCTGACCCTGCTTACTCATGTACAATCTGTCTTCCCTTTCCCCACAAGTAAACATATCCTCATCCTTTCAAATTAAAAAACTACAAGAAATGTCAAAAATGAAGAAAAAAAACATTTTTAAATTAAACTCTATTAAAGAAATGCTAGTTCAAAAAAGACATAATTGGGCTCTCTAAAACCTGGCAGCTCCCAAACGCCAACAAGTTTTTCTCTTCGCAAGTCTGTTCTCAGCCATTCCAAGAAAGGAACGGAGAAGAACAGAGCTATATCATTTTGATGACAACCCACTTCTAATCCACAGGATCATATGCCTTTGCACCCTGTTCAAAGGAAACTTGGCCTAAAAAGAATGAGTTTCATAACAAACCAGCCACTCTGAGAATAGAGGTGAGAAGAGATCGGGGGGAAGAATCCGAGACATGTTGAGGAGCTGGCGAGTTTAATTGCCAGTTCATATGCAACTTCGAGATTGTGCTCAGTGACCGAAGGGACTTGGCTTCTGATGCCTCAGTCAAACTCTTTATTCGAGAGTCGAAAATAACAAAATCTGGAAGGTGTTTTGTCCTTCTTGAGATATAGAAAAAAAAGGAGGGTTTTTTTTTTTTTTTTTTAAAGTTACTAAGGCAAATACAATCATTACAAGGAGAATAGGTTTCTTGGAAAGGTCAGCATCTGCAGGAGGGTCTTCACTATCCTCATCTGACCTTTATGAAGTACATGGTTTGTAAGACATGCCAAGCTTCCTCTTTTTACAAAGCTTAGACCCAAGTATTCAAATGCATCGTTTTATTGGCAACTGAGGTTTAGAGAGACAGAGGAAGCCTGTAAAATTGGGAAGTCACTATGAAGCAAAAGCACAAAACACATTTTTACATGAATAAAAATGCTACCTAAGTCAAAATGATACATGGATGATATTGGGTTGGCCAAAAAGTTTGTTTGGGCATTTCTATACTACCTTATAGGAAACCCCAAACGAACTTTTTTGGCCAAAAAAAAGATGATTACTTATGAAATCATAGAATTTAAACCAAATGCCAGAAATCTTTGTGAAAAAACAGTCATATGACCAGAGAGAACGTCCAGCTGATTCTCTTCCCCATGCATGTGTTTCAGCGGCAGTATTCCTTAAGCCTCTTCTTTTATTTCTCCTTCTTCCTCCACTTTCTGTAAGTAGTTACCATTTCAAGCAAGCTTCACACCCAAGAAGTTACGGCTGTTAATGAAGCAAATGATAGTAATAAAACTCTGAGCTGGGAAGTAAAAAAGAAAAAACAGAACTGTTTTAACTGTTTCTAAGTTCTAACAAAGCTTCTTACAGATTAAAACCATGTAGGTAAAATGTGCATAGTGCATTTTACTTTTTTCATGGCCCTTTGATGAAATAAGCAAAAAGACATGAAAAATTAGTTGCATTCAACCAATGCTTTCCCCTCATCACCCTGTCACCCAACAGGCCACTAAATACACTAGAGAATGATTCTGGGAAACAGAAGACATGCTCCTTTGGTTCTCCTGATTTTCTCTCATTTCTGTGAATTTAATTTTCTGTGCGAGCATGTGTCTGAGCTGGGGCAGACAGATTGGTGCAGGGTTTCTTAAAAACAATTTTTTGCTCCATCAGACACAATATATTCTGCTGAAAGAGAAGAAAGCACTATACCCCAGGGGAAAAAAGTTTCCCCAAAAGTTTGTTCCCTCAAAACTACAATGAAAGAAGGCATCCCTCTTGGGTGATTTAACTTAATTGTTATGTTTTTTAACTTTTGTTCTGGGGGAAATTAAGCAACCATCAGCTGCAGTTCATAGACAAATACCACTTTCTGGTAGATAGAACACAAAACTAGGAATCGGAAAACCAAAAAAAGAATCCTGGCACCGCACTGGGTGATTTCATCTCCACATGCCTAAATTTCCTGTTTGCAAAATGAGATAGAGCTTCCCACTCGTCACTTCTTTCTTGGAGATGCTGTGAGGACTAATAGTCTTTGCTCTGATTTTTTTCATCTAAGAAGCAGAGATTTTTTAATGGTGCAAAAGAAGCATCTAGGTATGGAAAGGGCAACAGAGATGTGATTCTGTGCTACATCCAGTGACTACAGAGGCAAGGCATGATCCATGCTCTTGAGTTGCTCCTAACTCAGATATTGAAACAGATATTGAATTAGGGGCATCAGATTTTGAAATAGATAACTGACTATAGGGAATGTCAAGCTATGCAGGGGAATAGATCAAACTGACCTGAGTCTTAAGAGGCAGGAGACCCTAGAGGTTACCCTACGAGCTCCAGATCCTGATTCTAAAACCAGATTTCTAGCTGAGTGAACTTGGACAAGTTTCTTAACTTCACAGTGGCCCAGTTTCCTTATCTGTAAGAAGATAATAATAGTACCTCCCTCTTAGGGATAATATATAGTGTTTAGAATAGTCAGTGCCTGCCATAGAGAAAGTGGTAAAAGAAGACAATGAAGAGTCACTAAAAAATTTTAAAGTAACATGGTCAGATTTGTGACTTGGTAAATAATTAAATGAAGATGCTGACGGAATATGATAGATGGTTTGCAAAATGGCCACAATTGTTTTCCTCCTTGTTTTCATTCTTTATGTCTTTGGAGAAATTCCCTACTTATTTAATATGGATTGTTCACTTTGGATTTGTTGTCTAATAATGTGACCAACTGCATCAGTTTCAAGACTAAATCTCAAGAGGTCCTATGTTCTTCTTATGACCCTCATTGGCACCCTGACTCCACCATGAACAAGTCCACACTAACCTGCTGGAGAGAGGACACACAGAACAGCTAAAACCACCCTGGTCCAACCAGCCCCCTGATAACCCAATGCCTGGCCACAGAGCCCAGTGAAGGCCAACTGCCCAGCTGACTCCAGGCTTAACTGCCAACCTGTAGAATCATGAGCTAAATAAACAGTGTTTGTTTTAATCCATTCTGTTTTGGAGCAGGTTGTTATGCATCAATAGCTAACTAATACACACACGTGCAGAATTGTTTAAACGACTAAATTCAAATACTAGGTCTATGTACTATGCACGTCTGCATATGCCAGTGGAAGCATCATTTGAAAATGATACATTTTTATTAGCAGTGAATTGTACATTTTACAATGAGCTTTCATGGAATTATCTCCCCAGTATAAAAAACAGTCTTGAAGTAATCTGAGACATGTATTATTTCATTTCATAGAGAATTTGGTGACATCCATGATCATGCAATGGGAAGTAAAACTGGAATCTGAGACTTATAATAGCTGGTAGATTTTTTTTTTAACCATATCACTCCACTAGTCCCAGAAAATAAACAAAGATGACATTTATCTTACTCATGAATTTATTCAACAAATACTTGAGTTTTCTACATGTGAGGCTCTGTGCTGAGTACCTGGAATAAGCTGTGAACATGCTAGTCATAATCTCCACCTTGGTAGAATGTTCGTTGGGACATAGCTGGGTAAACAGACAAATGCCAAACAATATGGTGAATGTCATGATAGCAGAAACAAAAGGGTGTGCTCAGAACTTAGGGGAAAAGGGAAAGCTTTCCAAAAGAAGAAATATCTAAACAGAAATTCAAAGAATGACTGGAAATTGGCCAGGCAAAGAGAGGCTAAAGTGGTCTGAGTGAGGAGGAATAGCATATGCGAAGTCATGAAGGTGCTCAAAGCATAGTCTTAGAACTGAGAGTAATTAAGTTTATAAGCTATTCATACAGGATATGAGTTGGGAGAGGGAAGCTGAAGGCAATAGCAGAAATTTGCCCTTACAGGATTCATGGGATTTGGCCAGTATCTTGAAGGCAAGGGGAAATCATTCAGAATATTTTAAGCAGGGCTATGACATGGTCAGCTCTGCATTTTAGAATGCTGGCTCTGGCTAGAAGTGTAAGGACAGAATGGAGAGAGGTGAAGAGTGAGTAGAGGCTAGGAAACCATTTAGGAAGCTGGGGCAGTAATTCAGGTAAAGGATAACGATGCCCCGAGACAGGGGGTATGGAAAGAAAGAGGAAGAAAAGAGAATAGAATTAAAAGATATTTACAAGAAAGATGTAAGAGCCTTCAGTGCTTAATTAGATACTGGTGAGTGGAAGGCCTACCCCAGATTGCTGCCTTGGGCAGGTTAGTGAAGGGTAGTGGTGTTCAATTGGTTCTTTCAGATGGAGACACTGGAGAGAAACTGTTTGGGAGGAGGGCCTATTAATGTCCTCCAGTTTTAGGCACATCAAGTATGATATTAGTGTGGGATGTTCAAAAGGAGAGGTCTGGTAGGCAGGTGGGGAAAACAGGGATGTGAAGAAGGGTGAACCTAGTCTCTGTGGTCACTTGAAGAAGTGTGGGTGCTTTGGAACAGCTACATTCAGCTGCAGCCTAGAAAGCCTAGCAGCAATGGTATGATGTGCAGTGTGCCTTTTGTCTTAGTCCATAAGAGTAAGAAATTTGACGGACATCTTTTATAGGGTTTACACCTCAGGATCAGAGTTGAGTATATGCAGTAAGTGACAGGAAGGAGTCATTCTAAAGCTTCTAATATATGGGAGTGGATGGTGCTCAAAAAGTAGCAGCTTTATGTTCTGGCCCCTAAAAGAAGGCAGCAATCTCATTAGGTTACCCCTGCTTCTCTCTACCAGGTAAATTGGGATAATATACAATTTACACTAACTCATTTCATCATAAAAACATCTGTGATATCAGCAAAGCAGATTATCAGTCATCATTTCACAAAGGAAGACACTAAAAATTAGTAATTTTCTGGGCTTCATAATTAGCAAGTGGCAGAGTTGGGATACTAGAATTCCAGGTCTCTTTCTAAATCCAGCAATATTTTTCATGAAAAAGGAAAAAAAATAAACAGCACATAACATATTAACTAGAGAGAATTAGAAAGAAGAATTAAGATAACTTTATAATTTCTGGTGTAGAAGACTTAAATGTTGGTGATGTCTCCAGTTAAAATTGAAGACTTGAGGACGGAGGGAGGTAAATTGAGAATACGACTTCAGTTTTGAGCTGAAAGTGCTGGGCAAAGAATGACCAGACATAGTCTCTAACTAGAACAGCTCTTGTTTCTCTGTAGCTGTAAATCAAGGCCAGTCCTTTGATTAGGCAAGATGGAGGCTAGAATTTTTATAAAACCATCTCTTTGAACATTCTCAGTCTCTTTATTAAGGGAACAATTAAGAAAGAGCCACAGTATATTCTAAAGGCAATGTTCAAATGAATACAGTTAAGAAAATAAAATAAGTATATTACTTAAGAAAGTTAACCCTGGCCCTAAGCATAGCTCCTCAACTTGATTTAGAATACATTTAATTGTATTTCCAGGTTACCCATGGAAATAAAGGTAAAGGGCAGTACTTTTACTCACTTACCAAGAAGCATGTAAGTCTTAACTGATAAATGTGTTTAGATGAAAGGAGCCAAAAAACCTATTTTTTACTAGAAAATACAGTAACTAGAGCATCTCAAGCTATATTTTCTCTTACTACTTTTCTGACATTTTCTTTGAAGGTCAGAGAGATGACCAAGTGCAAAGAGGTTCATAGTATTTGGGGTTATTTATGCAACTTCTTGTGGACATACAATTTAAGCTTGACCAGTCTGATCACTCTGGAATGAGCCCTGGCCAAGTGGTAGGGATTAATCTGCCAGGAGACAGTATTCGATAAATTATTTGGTTGGATTTTTTTTTTTTCTCTTTTCCTGGTTTAAAACATTTTCCTCCAATAAATAATCGAGTTGTATACTGGAAAACGAAAATAACTGACCTCCTCAGAAAGTAAAAGAAAGTCTGAAAATGGAAACTGGAGAGTTTCCCCTTCTAGTGTCCACTGAGTGAGAAAATGTAGTTATTTATTTGAAATGCCAGCAAATGGGCTCCCATGTAATGAAATATTTATTGAAATTGCTTCTTTGGCCCTCTACAGTTGCTGATAGGGTTTAACAAGAGGCAGGTAAGGAAGCCAGAGTGAAGGTATGTCTATTTATTTATTTATGGTTCAAGCAGCTTTGACCATAAGCCTTACATTGGGAAATCATACAGGCAGGGCCATACATGACTGACAATAATAGTTATTTTCCATTTTCATTGAATTGTTTGCCACAGCTCAGGAAAATCAATTTTAAAGGATTTCTATATTTGCTTGGTTCTGTACTTAAGCCTTCACTCTCTAAGTGAGACACATTTATGTTAGTTTTAATTGAAGTGCACAATTTGAGTACTTATTCAACATTTTTTCATAATGCTATCATCAGTACCTTCATTCTCTTTTTCGTTATCTAGTTTTTGGTTATTTACCTGCGTGTTTCTCTCATCTTTCTATACCTTGAGAATCAGTTTTATTTTTACCAGCTCAAGCTAAGGCCTTTTTCTATTCCTTCTCACTTTGAAAAATATAGGTCTATCCAAATTAAGATCATGTGTGTTCAAACTTTAACAATGACCCTGCAGAAGCAATTTCAAAACTATTCTTAAAATATCTGTATGAGCTATGCTCAGAAAGAATGAAAAGTGCCTAGTGTTCTAAAATCTCACATATACCAAATACAGACATTCCAGGGAGCAGAGGGGCATCTCTGCTCTTCAGAGATCACTGGGTGATACTGGGGTTGTGTGAATTTTCATAATATTCATCATGATTTATTGAGAGAGCTTGAGAAAATCACTAACTGGAGGTTTCAACAAATAGTCTCCAGCATTACTTTAAAAGCATTCCAACATGTTTATTTTTGTTATTTCTGGCTTTTAGAAAGCTAATAAGTTAATAGAAGCATAGAACTTCACAGCTAAAAGTAGCCTTAGAGACTCTCTCATCAAAATTCCTCAGTTGATGAATAAGGAAACTGGAATCCAGAAGCGGTCAGAGAATTGAACAAAGGCTCACAGTCAGCTGCAGAGCAGAAGTTAGAATCCAGGTCTCTCGACTCCTGCTTCAGTGTTTTTCAACAGCATCAAATGATCACATTATAACTACTCACGCACAGACACGCATTCTAGGGAAATCAACTAAATACACATGTCTAATAAAGTTTTCCAAGATCACACATGATTTGAGCAAGCTGCTAACTCATGACCTCCATGTATGTTTCCAACAGTGGAGTTGTTGTGGTGGCATACTGCCCAGACCTGCCCTCCAAGACTAGACCTCACTCCACAGCTTCTAGGAGAGTGGGCACTCTCTCTCAACAGTCACTCTTCTGGACTTGCCTTGGCCGAGGAGGGCCCAAGGTTAAAACCCTGCAACCAAATGACAGACAATCCTGGTGTAAAAGCCCAGTGCCCTGACCTCAGATCGGAAGCCTTCCCAGCTCCAGAGCTTCTCTTGGGCTTAGATTAGCCTTTTGTTTCTCCTGCACTGCAGGTCAGCTTCTCTTTCTCCCCATCCTGCTTCCTTCACCACCCACCCCCACAAGCTCTGCTCCCCAAATTCTGCCTGCCCTGTGCATCTTCCTTTAAGAATCAGCCTCCCAGAGAACCTGACCAGGGACACACAGCATTATGGTTAAGAGGATGGGCTCTGGAATCAGACTGCCTGGGCTTGAATCCTGGCTTTGGACAAATTATCGTTTAAATCTTTCATTGATCAGTTAAAAAAAAAAAAAATAGGAGTAATATTAGAAACTACCACACAGGGCGGCTATGTATTACATGAGATAATCCATGCTGCAGTTGTAGTGTAGTGCTTGGCACAGGCTAATTGGCAGGATCAGTCAGGATGCTAAAGGAAACAGATGGCACATTCAAAATAAAGGACTATTTACAGGGGTGTGGGCAGAGCTAAAAGAACCAATAAGGAGTGGCAGGGCATCCAGGGACTAGCAACAGCGGGAAGCCAGTACCAGCCCTAGGCCTGACAGGTCAGTCCAAACAGTATTACAGATGCACAATGTGAGGCGTACCACCTGGAGGGAACTGTCGCTGTGAAACAGGCAACCTCCAGCAGAGGCGAAGCAGAAGAGCAGCTCAACCCTGCCACACCATGAGAAGGGAGTTAGAGAAGGCTGCTAAGTACCGTGGGTTCTTTCCCATCCCACCCTCTGGTTTCCTGATGGTCTGCCGCTGGCCAAACACAATCAGAAGACAGAGGCAAGGGATGCCGGGAGAGCTAAGACATAGAGATGAGCATTCCTATCTTCTCTTCCACCATCCCCACCCTGACACACACCCCTAAGAATATGGCGGAGCAGAGAAGTGCAGAAATGGATCTAAACGACAAACTAATAATCACTAGCATTGTGGTCCTCAAATATTAGCTATTATTCCAATTTCTGCAACTCCTGGCATACCCTGTATTTGGATCTTGCTGTTCATAAAGCCAACTTAATCTGAAATTTGATAAGACAGAATTGAATTTTTTTTCAATCTTTTTTTTAAATCAACTCACCCAACCAGCCAACCAGCTCATTAGAACAAATCATAGCACATAGTGGATGCCCAATATGTGTTAACTGATGATTTGACTAATTGATTTAACACAAATGAAACAAAATTTTCTTTTGTAGAAAAAGTAAAGTAAATTCTTTGGGAGATGATGATTTAACTCCAACATTTACTAGATACTTTTAAGTTACTAAAGCATTTTAGAATTCTCAGAGATAGTATTCCGTGAGCTCCTTAAAAGAAAATTATCAAATAAATCCAAGTTTGGATTGTTATTATCCCTAACCAATAGAATGAAAGGTTGCAAAAATAAAATTCTATATTCAAACAAGACAGAAGACAATACTACAGTATCTCCCCCTCAAAGTTATTTTATCACGAGTAATTAATTCCACTGATAGGAAAGTCCTTTTTTCACCTGGGTGAGATCTTCAAAGGGCATTTCAAGGAATGGAGAAGAAACTGTCCTCTCCACCATAGAGGAAAAAAGAGTTAGGCACCAGGTCTAGCTGTGTAGTTTGGGATATACTCCTTAACACTTTCTGAGTTTCAACCTTTCCTCTACAAGCCAAAAAAGAAAAATGTATCCCTCAAGGGACAAAACAGGGTCATTTCAAGTGCACAGAAGGGGTGGTGTAGTTTCCTATGCAACTACCCAAGACCTACCTACCTACCACCAAGGAAGCGTGGGTGTTGCCATGCAAGAGTGACGGTGCCCACTTTCAGAGGTGGGCTTCCCTGGTGGCTCAGATGGTAAAGAATCTGCCTGCAATGCGGGACACCTGGGTTCAATCCCTGGGTTGGGAAGAACCCTGGAGAAGGGAATGGCAACCTACTCCAGTATTCTGGCCTGGAGAATTCCATGGACAAGGAACCTGGCAGGTTACAATCCATAGCATTGCAAAGAGTCCGACACAACTGAGCGACTAACACTTTCACTTTCATAGGGATAATAAAAAGTTACAGAGACCTCAGCAGAGTCCCATTGCTTATCTAGATTATGAACAGTTTCAAAGGTTGGAGCCCATTCAACCAGGAGTTCTCAGCCTGGGACCCATGAAGCCTTTGACTATCACTGCGGGAAAAACAAAGGTGAAGAAAAGTTGTATTGTTCAGGGAAGATGATCCACTGATTACATGAGACCCTCAAGAAGTGGATGACCCAGAGAAAAATGAGGATCCCCTGCCATATGAACCATACGTAAGCAACCTCCCTAGCTACACTCCACCAGCTACCCACTGCCTCCTTCCAGCCATAGAGGGAACGAGCATCCCCCTGAGTTAACCAACAGTTCACAGACCCTTTCCAAAGGTGAAAGATGGAGTTTTTATCTGTGAATATTGTGGCTTTCCTTCTGGAAGCCTGAGTATCAATTTACATAATTCAGTTTTCAGCATATGTAGTCAGTTCTCACAGTCCAATGTCCCTTTTTATTATTATTTGAGATTTTGCTGAGGCAAATCTTTTGATGGCCTGAAGGCTTGCCTGCAAGCTTTATGCAGGGGAAGTTTTAAGACATAGGTTAACATTTATGAAAATCTCAACTCTGAATTAAATGTAATATCCAGAAAATGTTTCATTAATGAAGTAGTTCTAAGATTTATAAAGCAATCTAGTCTGATTTTTCAGTTCAAATATAGTTAACTGGTTGTTTTCACAATCTTGAAAAGCATATTTTATTAGAATTTAAATTCTTGCCTTGGGGTTTCTCAGGAAAAGAAAGAGAAGGGAAATTTCTCTTTAATTTGATTAGTGTAATAATAGCATTATTTGATTCTTTAACCAGCACATTTATAGCATTTTCTGTGTGCCAGGCATTCTTCGAAGGACTTACAGCTATTAAGTATATTTAATCCTCATAACAAGCCTATAAGATAGGTAGTATTATTATATCCATTTTACAGATGAGAAAACTAAAGCACAGAGAGTGGTTAGGCAACAAGCCCAAAGTCACATAGCTTGTAAGTGGCAAAGACAGGATTCAAACTCAGGCATAAACAATAATAGCAGCCATAATAAAATTAAGATTAAATTCATGTCCATTGAGTCAGTGATGCCATCCAGCCATTTCATCCGCTGTCATCCCCTTCACCTCCTGGCTTCAATCTTTCCCAGCATCAGGGTCTTTTCCAATGAGTCACTTCTTCACATCAGGTGGCCAAAGTATTGGAGTTTCAGCTTCAGCATCAGATCGTCCAATGAATAGTCAGGACTGACTTCCTTTAGGATGGACTGGTTTGATCTCTTTGCAGTCCAAGGATTCTCAAGAGTCTTCTCCAGGATCACAGAAAGTATCAATTTTTCAGTGCTCAGCCTTCTTTATGGCCCAGCTCTCACACCCATACATGACTACTGGAAAAACCATAGCTTTGACTAGACAGACTTTGTTGACAAAGTAATGTCTCTGCTTTAAAATATGCTGTCTAGGTTGGTCATAACTTTTCTTCCAGGGAGCATGTGTCTTTTAATTTCATGGCTGCACTCACCATCTGCAGTGATTTTGGAGCTCCCCCCCCCAAAATAAAGTCTCTCACTGTTTCCATTGTTTCCCCATCTAATTGCCATGAAGTGATGGAACTAGATGCCGTTATCTTAGTTTTCTGAATGTTGAGCTTTAAGCCAACTTTTTCACTTTCCTCTTTCACTTTCATCAAGAGGCTTTTGAGTTCCTCTTCACTTTCTGCCATAAGGGTGGTATCATCTGAATATCTGGGTTATTGATATTTCTCTTGGCAATCTTGATTCCAGCTTGTGTTTCTTCCAGTCCAGCGTTTCTCATGATGTACTCTGCATATAAGTTAAATAAGCAGGGTGACAATACATAGCCTTAACGAACTCCTTTCCTGATTTGGAACCAGTCTGTTGTTCCATGCCCAGTTCTAACTGTTGCTTCCTGACCTGCATACCGATTTCTCAGGAGGCAGGTCAGGTGGTCTGGTATTCCCATCTCTTTCAGAATTTTCCACAGTTTATTGTGATCCACACAGTCAAAGGCTTTGGCCTAGTCGATAAAGCAGAAATAGATGTTTTTCTGGAACTCTCTTGCTTTATTGATGATCCAATGGATTTGGCAATTTGATCTCTGGTTCCTCTGCCTTTTCTAAATCCAGCTTGAACATCTGGATGTTCATGGCTCACATACTGTTGAAGCCTAGCTTGGAAAATTTTGAGCATTACTTTACTAGAGTGTGAGATGGGTGCAATTGTGCGGTAGTTTAAACACTCTTTGGCATTGCCTTTCTTTGGGCTTAGAATGAAAGCTGACCTTTTCCAGTCCTGTGGCCTCTGCTGAGTTTCCAAATCTGCTTGCATATTGAGCGCAGCACTTTCACAGTATCCTCTTTAGGATTTGAAGTAGCTCAACTGGAATTCCATCACCTCTACTAGCTTTGTTCATAGTGATGGTTCCTAAAACCCACTTGACTTTGCATTTTAGGATGTCTGGCTCTAGGTGAGTGCTCACAACATCGTGATGATCTGGGTCATAAAGACCGTTTTTGTATAGTTCTTCTAAGTATTCTTGCCGGCTCTTCTTAATATCTTCTGCTTCTGTTAGGTCCATGCCATTTCTGTCCTTTATTGTGCCCATCTTTACATGAAATGTTCTCTTGTTATCTCTAATTTTCTTGAAGAGATCTCTAGTCTTTCCCATTCTATTGCTTTCCTCTATTTCTTTGTATTGATCAATGAGGAAGACTTTCTTATATCTCCTTGCTATCCTTTGGAATTCTCCATTCAAATGGGTATATTTTTCCTTTTCTCCTTTGCCTTTTGCAAATGAATGTGACAGCTGGACCATAAAGAAAGCTGAGTGCCAAAGAATTGATGCTTTTGAACTGTGGTGTGGGAGAAGACTTTTGAAAGTCCCTTGGACTATAAGGAGATCAAACCAGTCCATCCTAAAGGAAATCAGTCCTGAATATTCATTGGAAGGACTGATGCTTAAACTGAAACTCCAATACTTTGGCCACCTGATGCAAAGAACTGACTCCCTGGAAAAGATGATCCTAATGCTGGGAAAGATTGAAGGCAGGAGGAGAAGGGGACAACAGAGGATGAGATGGTTGGTTGGCATCACTGACTCAATGGACATGAGTTTGAGCAAGCTCTGGGAGTTGGACAGGGAAGTGTGCTGTGGTGCAGTTCATGGGGTTGCAAAGAGTTGGACAAGACTGAGTGACTGAAATGAATAGTTTTAGAGTACCTACTCTGTGCCAAGCATTAGGCTAGGTGTTTTCCCTGAATAGTCTCATTTAATTGCCATTATAACTATATTATGAAGGTACTAATTTTAGCCCACTTTACAAATGAGCAAACAAGCCCAGAGATGTTAAATTGCCCCAAATCATGCAGCTGGTAAAAGGCAGCGTCAAGACAATCCAAGTCTACTGAATCCACGGTAGCCTGGCTCTTCATTACCACATATGGATGAACAGCTCAGTAGAGAGAGGTTGTTTGGGTCTCTCAGGCAAAAGCAGCACGAAACTTGGATAAGAGACTAAACACCCCTCAGTCTGTAAGCTTGTGTTCACCTTCTGTGCTGAAAAGGTCAAGGATGCTGGATTCTTTGGCTCCCCTCTCTTCCCATTTCTTGTCCCAAGCATGCCTTTGTCTTCCAGCTGCCCTCCTGGAAGTAGTGTTGGGCCTCTTTCTGCGGGACTTCAGTTAAGAGTAGAGGGATCCACTGTGCTGTGCTTAGACATCCTGTCCCTGGGCTGTGGGAATCAGAAGTGACAAGAAGTCACAGACACAACCTCTCAGCTCTCACAGCAGCTGAAGTCCTCCAACCCCCAACCCCAGAATCCTCACAGGTCTTCCCCCCAGGAGACAGCTGTTAATCTGGTCTCCTGGCCCCAGGGGATGAGAATCTGGGCCAAGGTATGCGACAACATCACAGCAGAACTCAGCAACACAAATAACAAAGCTGCATTTCAAAGGCTTCCTGCCTTCCAAAGCTGCTTCGCAGATGTATTTGAGCACTTCCGATGGGAATTATTGGAAACTGAAACTGGTTCTAAGAACAAATTGGTACTACTGAGTTTTTGTATTTACCTTTGGCTTTATTATTATTATGTATTACATTCCTATAATGGTTTTAAATTTATATTTGAACTTCTGTGTACTTAGCAGGAGATTGCTGTTTCCTCAAAACATATTTGATTCTATAAGGATAGTTTGGGAAAAACGATTATCATCTTGTCACAGATAGTGAGTTTTGCCCTCAATTTAGATGGAATCACGCTCTTGGCTTAAATATGGTTATAGGACTAAGCATGTGGGGTTGGGAATTTCTCCAACATTTATATGTTGAAAGATTGTGCCCCCATCCCTCAAATTCACAGGTTGAAGCCATGACCTCCAATGTGATGGTATTTGGAGATGGGAGTCTTTGGGAGGTAATTAGGTTTAGATAATTCACCTGCCGAGGCAGAAGACTCAAGAGATGTGGGTTGGAGCCCTGGGTCAGGAAGATCCCCTGGAGAAGGAAATGGCTCCAGTATTCTTGCCTGGGAAATCCCATGGACAGAGGAATCTAGCAAGCTACAATCCATGTGTTTGCAAAGAGCTGGACACGACTGAGCAAGCATGGACACAAGGTCACGAAGATGGGACTTCACTATTGGATTGTGCCCTTATTCAAAGAGACACCAGAAAGCATACTTACTCTCTCCACATCCGAACAAAGAGGCTGTGTGCTTTCACCAGGAACCAACCATGCTGGCACCCTGATCAAAGAATTCTAGCTCCCAGAACTTGGGAAAATAAATTCCTGATGTTCAAACCACCCATCTGTGCTATTTTGTCATGGCAATCCAAGCTGAGACAGACATATATGCATAGACACAGTATAATAAATATTACATATAGACACAGAATATTGATAGATTATTGATATACCCGTGTTAAAAAGCAAAGAAACAGGCTATTGCATAAATAAATAATAAATCAATGACAGTGCTCCAGAAGAGAGAATCCACCACCTGAAGGCATTTCAGCAACAGAAATTTAAAAAGAAAGAAGTTTTCTCCCAAGTCGTTTGTGAGTCAGGCTCTAAAATAAGGTAGACAGTCTAATTGAAGCAATCTCAGAAATAAGCTGGACAGAGATGAGAGAAAAGGAG